>NC_079375.1:1660059-1960059 GCF_021018895.1 Seriola aureovittata
ATATGTCAAACTGATTCATTCAGTGTTTTTAATGGTTAGAATCACCAGGTCTGTTTGATTTCCTGAATCACTGACACTGAAGGAATCCAAACCGGGAGGAGCTTACGGTAATGGTGGTGAAGACAACAACTACAATGATCCCATGCTATTTCATGATGTCATCCAATGCCGTCTTTTATTCTTGTTTTGATTGAGACACTCCTAAAGGCAGAAATTACTGACTGCGTTTAAAAGCCAGGTGAGCTGCACCTTGAGAGAAAAGGTTGGTCAATTGTGCACTTTCACTTTCTGCTGTCACAAGATAACAATGCTCCAACAATGCTCCTGACCACACCTCATTTTAAGACCAACACACCCATGGGTGCTCAGATGGACACAAGTGTATTTGATATTTAAACAAAGTGGGTGCTGGATGGGAAAATGACATCTGTGTTGGCCTGAAACTAGCAGACACTTTGTGCCGGGTGTAAGATAGAGCCTTCGGTGTGTCGGCCCAGACTGGGCTTGATGTGTTTCCACTGATGGTTTCTTATGGGGCTGTAAACTCCAACAAACATCACTTTTCTTCCGGCGCTCACATCAAACACTTTGATTTGTCTTCCTCTTCGACTTCCTGCTGTGACTTAAGGAGCCACTGAACATATCAATCAGCTCTGACAACAAAGAGATTTTGCTCTTTTATTGTCTCTCCCACCGCCTCGATGTTTCACACCTCTCTCTGTGTCTCAGGACAAAATACAGAAAAGCCTCTCCCCTCTTCACTTACTCTCTTTCTTTCTCTCATCTCTTCTCCCTCTCTATCTATCTCTTTCTCTCCCCTGATAAATCTCTATCTACTTATACAATCAATGTGATTGAGGTGCAGACAAAGAGGAAATAAAACCGGAGCTCCCACAGTGAGCGACTGAGAGCCAATTGACAGGGGAGAGAGAAACAGTCATGTGTTCCAGATCTTCTGAGGCATGATCAGTGAATTTAATGAGGCTGAATGTGTATGTTTCTCTCTCCTGACACCAAAGTCAACCGATGAAAACAGGATCTATGAGGACGCCTGGGATACACAGCACAGGACAAAGCAGATTACATCAGAAAGCTCAGCTGTAATTAGTCTGGATCGTTTTACTAGCAACGTGAATAATGACCAACGTTTGTTCAGATCTCAACGTAAAGCTGCATCCATTGATTACTGGCCACTTTACATTACTGGCGGCAGAGCAACCTGTTGGCCGGAACACAACAGCTGACAGGTGAGAGTGAAAACTCTTCAGTTTGTCTGTTAACTCTGGGTCAGTTACTATGGTAACTTTAATTCTGTGAAGCTAACCTGCTCACCTGAGCTCCTCTCTGTCTCCTCCCTCTTCCTGAGCCTAAGGAAGCAGTGCCCCAAAAAATAACAACAAAAATAGTCAATAGCTATAACAGTCCCCCGGCAACGTGGAACAATAGTGGATTTAGGGGATTTTATGGCTTTATTTGACAGGACAGAGAGAAGGTGAATGACATGCAGCGAGAAGTCCGGCCGGGAGTCGAACCGTAGACTTGCTGCTCAGGAAATGGTTTACGCCCCAACTACTCAGTCATCTGGACACTATCAGCTGATTGTATTATTTTTCCTGGGAAAGTTTCTGAAGCAGTTTGACAAATAAGTGAAAAGTTGTTGCTCGGTAACTGATTAATGTTAATATTTGACTGTCACAAATGAGCAATGTTTTTCAATGTATTTATATTTTCATATTTATGCACTTTTTTTATACTTTTCTCATTTTCATATTTGCTGTTATAGTGTTAGTATAGACAGACTGCTGCTCACTTCTGTTGTGGCTCTGTCTGTACTACAAGACTGAAGGAGCTGCTCTCTAAGTGCACACAGACACACTGGTAGTATGATGGTGTGTGTGTGTGTGTGTGTGTGTGTGTGTATGTGTGTGTGTGTGTGTGTAGAGTGAGAGAGATCAAGAGGAAACAACAAAGCCCATATGTGTGTTTATATTCACTAGAGAACACATTGATCAAAGAGGCGATGTGTGTGTGTGTGTGTGTGTGTGTGTTGTGTGTGTGTGTGTGTGTGTGTGTGTGTGTGTGTGTGTCTGTGTGTGTGTGGCCTTTTAACGTTATTGGTCACGATGTCAGTTCACGACAAACTAAGTGATGATCGACACGACTTCATTAGGACACCACATACACACAGACACATACATACCTACATACCCCCCAGAGTGTGTGTGTGTGTGTTGTGTGTGTTGACTCACCCACTATCCCCAGTGCCACATACGAGAGGATGACAATGATGAAGATCAAACAACATAAGACATCAGTGCAGCTTCTAAAGAGACAGAAGAAGAAGTCAGACGTAAACCACAGCGGCAGAATTCATTAAACACTATGAAAACTGTTCTGCGCCATCGTCACTGTACACAACACACACATGCACACACACACACACACACACACACACACACACACACACACACACACACACACACACACACACACACACACACACACACACAAAAGTGTGACTTTAGCTGAACGTCATCATGAGGAGAAAACATGACAGATAATACATTTGTTGCTACTGTAAAGAAAGCTTGTTCATTAATTACCCCTGCCTCCGGCCCTGCAGAGGGCAAGATAAAGAAATAAAAGAGTGTGTGGGTCGGGCGAGAGAGCTTTGAGTTTAATGAAGAAGAGGGAGAGAGGAAAAGACCAGGGGTGGAATTAAACCGCAGATTTCCTCCCAGTCACACAGCCGAAGAGATGCAATTATAGATGGAAATTATATATGTGTGTATGTAAATGTGTGTGTGAGCAGTTACCACACTGTATCTGTGTGTTGTGTGTGGAAGATAATTACTGTGAGGACTGAAGTCAGATTTCTACTTTCACTGCAACATAGATTCATTCACCAGGAAGTAATCTAAATCCTGCTAAAACTTTATATTCCCTCAGGAATAATATTTTCAGCATTTTCTGGTGACATCGTCATGGTTACCTCCTCCTGGCTGTGGAGACACAGCCTGAGGTACAAACTCAGGGTGTGGATTTTAAGAGGCAGGTTACAGAAGTGTGGAATCTTGTGTGTTTGGCTCTTAAAGTTTTTATGTGTCTATGAGATTAAACAGTAAATATCTGAAGTGCAGCCCTTAAAGTTGCATGTTGTATCAGAAGCATGATGACAGTCAGTGGAACAATCTGTTAAAAAAGACTCTGAAAACTCATATTGTCTCTCTGTAGGTCTCTATAATATTAAATATTCATGACCACACAAGCAACAAACAAACACAAAAAGATTTTATTTAGTGGTGCAGCTGAAATAATGTGATGTGCAGGTTTTAAACATAACATCTATGTAACCGGCCTCTATTAGACATTTAACAATATGTTTTTAACTGTGACTGGTTTAATTTTGCTTCAAACATAATGAGGGGATGTTGTTAATTTATGAATTTGGCAACTGAAGTTAAATATCTGATCTCTGGTCTGTGGATGTGTGCTGTGTATTCCTGTCATCCAACCCACCCACCTCCAGAGGCCTGCACTACGAAGTTCAACATATCCGGGATAACATTTTGCCATCCTGCTTAACTTAACCTAAAATCAGCCCTCCTGGATAACCTAAACTAAGAAGCTGGTTATCACCTGGGTTTCCCTGTCCCGCTGCAAGCTGGTTCATGTGAAAGAGGCGGAGTTGTTAATTATAAGCAACATCATCAGAACCATGAATAAAGTTCTTAATATGATGTAAGAAGAAACACTGATACTTGCAGGTGAATTCAGTTATAGCCACATCATAAAGTGAATCTCAACTAAATGCAAACTGATGATCATGATAATGAATGATCACATGACTGGAAAAAAAAAGAAACTAGAATAGTTTCCAATGATTAAATTCAGACTAAGGATATATTGTAAATAAGTGCATGAATTATTCAGTTCCTCACTGAGTATTTTCCTCTTTTGTCTGATGATGAACAAACTGATATGAACATGTGAAGTAGAAAAAAAAGTTAAATGTAAAACCAGAGTGACACATGGAAAGACTCAAACAGCAAAACATCCACTGATCTATACAAATATCTACTGATTTTTATTATTGATCACTTTATTGTAAACTCTTTTGTCCCTGTCAGGATCTTGTAGGACTGGTGATTCAGTTTTTCCAGGAATCTGATTGGTCAGTAGTATTGCTGTTGACAGATTTTGATCTTATCCACTGAAGTTAACCTGTGCCTGTTACCATGCCGATTTACCCCCATAAGAAGTGAAAACCCAGAGTTCTACTTCATAGTACAGACCTCTGGTGCCTCCACTACTGTTAATACATGCAGCTTCATTCATTCATTCATTCATTCATTCATTAAAAGAAAACCATGTAACCCAGACTAGGTTTGAGCAATATCCAAATGTAATATCTCAATACAGTCCAGCTCAAATATCATGATATACAATATATTATATTGTTGGATTTTAGTTTTCAGTTGTTCATTTCTAGGCTGCACGGTGGTGCAGTGGTTAGCGCTGTCGCCTCACAGCAAGAAGGTACCGGGTTCGAGTCCCGGCTCGGCCGTGGGATCTTTCTGTGTGGAGTTTGCATGTTCTCCCCGTGCAAGTGTGGGTTCTCTCCGGGTTCTCCGGCTTCCTCCCACAGTCCAAAGACATGCAACATGGGGACTAGGCTGATTGGATACTCTACATTGACCATAGCTGTGGCTGTGAGTGTGAATGGTTGTCTGTCTCTATGTGTTTGCCCTGCGATGGACTGGCGACCTGTCCAGGGTGTACCCCGCCTCTCGCCCGAAAAGATGCTGGGATAGGCTCCAGCCCCCCCGCGACCCTGCTAGAGGATAAGTGGTAGAAAATGAATGAATGAATGTTCATTTCTATAATATTTACTTACATTATTGTAATTAATAATTATGAAAAATATTGCATATGGAGGGAAATATTGCAATATTTAATATTATTGAATATCAGCCCAGGAATAAACCACCAGCAATTATGTTTATACCACAATGTAAATGGGAAACAGTTCAGTAGTCTATGAATGTCATTTCTAGGAGACAGAGTTGAGCGACGTCCAGTTTCTGTCTTTGAATGAAATTAGAAACAAACAGCGGAGATGACTGACAGCCTGTTTACAGAGCAGTAGAAGGGTTCTCTCTCTCTCTGTGTCCTGGTCAGTGTGGTGATTCATCCCAGCTGTTAAATCACGTTGGGGAAGTCTTCAAGACAAAAGTCAACCAGTTCTTTTTATATGCTGCCCCAAAACAGTTTGTGTTGACTCATGTTATCTTATAATGGGGGGCATAACAATTCGCTATTAGCTTAGCCAGCATGACGTTGTTGTGTAAAAGACACTGGGACACAGTGGACAAAATAGAAGCTCTTATTGGCCTTTTGCTTTTTATTGCACTTACAGTAAAGTTCAGTGATAGTTGTCGTCAGCTCCAATAATCTGGAAATTATGATTTACAACACATTTGTTACATGTTAACACAGCACTTACTAATCATTGTTTTGGGAATGATTAGTTCATCATTAGGGGTTATAAATGACTTATGAATTAATGTTATTATTATAAAGTGTTACCAAAGTTTTAACCAGCTGAGACACCGGAAAGAGGAGCATGTAGAGGAGATTTAGGGCTCTATGTTTCTGGTCCAAAGCTCATGGTGCAAGTGCATTTTGCTATTTTAATGGTGGAACAGTTGCTGCTCCAGCCGCACAGTTCCAAAGGGTTGTACTTAGTATTCTAGTACTCTATTGGAAGTCTTGGGAGTCACTCATGGGAGTGTTTTAGGTGTAACATACAATAAACCAATCAGAGTGCAGCTCCCATTCCTTTTAAAAACACAACTATGGGCGCTCAGATGGGCACAAAGGGTATTTGCTATTTAAACTAGACTCACCTCCTGGTGGTCGTCTGCCACTCAGACTAGTTTCAGGTTACATCCCTGTTTATCCAGAGTCAGAGAAAATATGATCCAAATTTTGTGAAATCCTGTTAAAGTTGCTGTTTCAAGTTTTCAGCAATGACTAAAAAGTATTTTGTGAGGTCACATCGACCTTTGACCTTTGACCACCAAAATCTAATCAGTTCTTCCTTGAGTCCAAGTGAATATTCAAGGTCAAGGTGTTACTGAGATATCGTGTCCACGAGAACGGGACAGATGTACGGACATCCCAAAATCAAAATGCCTCTGTGCCCGCGACAGACAGAGGCACAAAATAACAACTGTGTCAGTCTGAAACTAGCAAAGACACTTGTGTTGCGCTGTTTTGCACTGGGTGTAAAATAGGGCCCTTAGTTTCCCCATTGTTTAGATGTTGAGGTGTGATGTTGGTAACATTAGTGCAGTTAGCTGTCTAAGACCACAGAATCTCTGCTGCTTCACATGTAAAGACGGAGGTTTGGAGTTACCTTCTGCAGACTGGACCTCGGAAGGACGGATCAAACTTGTGTGGTTCTCCTGCAAGGAAAAAAAAAAAAAGAAGATCTTTAACAGGTTTCAGCCGAACCAGATCAAACCAACACTTGGAGACAGAGGAGGAGGAGAGCTGGATTCCACATGTTGTCTGCCAGACAGGACTCCACCTGTAGTAGAAGCTGCTCATGTGTGTTTCACTGAGGGGAAGGAGGCAACATCACCTGCAGGTTGACAAACCCATAAAGTGGACTCATACAGCCTGATAAGAAGCAGGACCAGCAGTGGGTCTAAATCCACTATGGTGGAGCAGTCATCAATAGTTGGATTAATCACACACTTTGTGTTGTCATAGTAGTAAATGTGTTTTGTTTGTCGTGTTTGTTCTATTTATCTAAATGCCACTTTTGTGCTGCCAACTAGAAGTTCCTGAAAAAACTAAGTTTAACTAAAGATTAAAGTTCTTAGTATATATATATAGTGCAACTGTGTGTTTAATGCATAATGTGATGTGTGGTCTATGTGAGTTTACAGCTGAACCTGCAGATAAAACTAATTTATTCTCTCTCTGTTTGAATTTGCGTCTTTCCTCCTTCAGAGACACTGAGTGTTGTTGAAGATGAAGATATGGAAATGAGATGCTGCTTGTCAAGATTTAAACATCAGCTGCAACATACTTCATATTCACACCACACCACACCCACCCACACACACATACACACTGTAACAACAGGCACACATACAGATAACACAGACACACACACATAATGAAAGAGATGTGCACACACACACACTTTCTCTCAGGTTTACATCTCAGGGCTAACAGGAAACATTTAGAGGGAGGACAACGTTTCATCCTTTCATCCTCCTGCTTCCTGTCAGCCGTCAAAGTCAGTGTTTGTTATGTAACGTCCAATCAGAGCTCATGCTGTGTTCCTCAGCAAAACTGACTTCCTGTCTGGCACAGCAATAGCAGGCTAACTTTTTATTGCTCTGTCTCACATGTTCTGTCTCTTTATCTTTGGCTGGGGCTCAGGTGTAGAGCAGGTTGTCTACTGAGTGCAGAGTTGGTGGTTTGATCCCCAGCTCCTCCTGTCCAAGTGCCAAAGTGTCTTTGGGCAAGACACTGAACCTCAAGTTGCTCGCGTTGACAACTTCACGGCTACATGTATATATGTGTAAGAGTAGTCCATTTACCATCTAACACTGTTTGTAAACGAATCAATGGAAGGGACTGATCTGATCAGATTTTAATGAGACACTTTGATCAAATTATATTGATATATTTATTAACTTCAAGCTGGTAAAGGAGAAACTAACTCTGATGTGGTGACATGCAGCTAAGATATGTATTTACTACTCTACTACTCTACTCTACTACTCCCATGTTAAAATGTCCAACTTTACAGCACAAATAAACATGTTTACAGCCTGGTACAAAAACAGTTTTGGTCTCTAGAGCTAATTTTCTCCTTCATGACGACTGTTTATATAACTCACCTGTTTACATTTTGTTAAGGATTAGAGTTGTGTATAATTGAGGGCAGACACTGCCAAGCTGGTGACAGTGGAGCAGCTCACTCTGAGCTTCAAAACCGCTCCTCAGGAACCTGTGAATGCCGTCACAGAGGCTACGTCCATCTTTATTTACAGTCTATGGTGATGGTACTCTAGAACCACTACACAATGCCAACAGTGGTACAGTTATGTTAGGCTGCATACTTAAAATAACTTCAGACCAGGTTTTTACTGGTCAGTCGCTTTCTGCTGCCTCAAAATAACAAAGCAACAACAATCCTGACCACCTCATTTTAAGACCAAAACACCCACGGGTGCTCAGATGGACACAAATATATTTGCTATTTAAACAACGTGGGCACTGGACGACAAATGACAAATGCATCGATTTGAAACATTTTGTGATTATTGGACCCAAACTGACTAAATATCCAGTGTTTTTCCAAAACTTGCACTAAAAATTAAAACATTTAAACAATTGTTTAAAAACTATGTTGCATGAGTAATGTCCTGTCTGAGGGCATTTCTGTCAGTGTGGAAATAGAAATAAGGAGGTTTGTTTGTTTGACATTGAATTATAAGAGTGCTCTGAATTCTGATTATTTTTATATAGAAAATTGAAATAATTTGAAGAAAGGTCAGACATTCTTCTAGTGACTGTCTGTGAGAACTTTACACAGTCCTGTCTCTGTATAATGAACCTTTGTTTTGGTGACTAATAACATTCATTCAGTCAGTCAGTCAGTCAGTCAGTCAGTCAGTCAGTACTCTAACTGGCCTTCCTGGATTACATTTAATCTTGTTACTCGTACCTGGATCAATACACACACAACAGCACAGGTTCCTGCATTTCTTTAATGCAGTTCTCTTTGGTCTGAACGCCTGCTACAGATACAGATACAGACTTACAGAGAGACATAAGAGACTGTTTGAATGAAAGAGGAGGTTTGATGCGCTCCTATCAGACACACAAGAGACGGAAGCTAAAATGAAGAGAGCCCCTGAGGTTGCCTGTCAGACAGTCCTTCTGAGAATAACAGAGGACTTCTAAGTGTGTGTGTGTGTGTGTGTGTGTGTGTGTGTGTGTAGGACTCTTCTAAGAAGAGAAACAACTGATAAAAAGACAGAAAGGAGAGGTGGTGAACATAGGAAAAAATGACATGGAAATATATTCAGATTATTCAGCAGGAAAGTGGAGTGGGGGGGGGTGAGAGAGAGAAGGAAAATGACAGACAAAGGGCAGAATATTATATAATGTGTCTGATTGCCTTCATACCTCTCACAGTACAAACCAAGAAGACACACAGGCCACAGACACAATCAAATCACTGTTTTTCACACTTGTCTACGTTGTTCTCTGAACCTCCCAGAGACAACAAGGAAACACCCCCTCCTCTGCTCAGTACCTCACCACCTCCCTCACTCAGGCCTCTTGCTGAAAAAGTGTAACCTGTAGTAGACAGGGATGGACATGTGGTCCCACCTGGTCCCCCCAAGTCAAGGATGCATCTATTCTCTCATTCACCCTCTCATTGAGAAAGATTTTTCCCTGATTTGACCATTTGATTCATTTTCTTTTTTATTTTGTGGTAGAGTTCTTTGTGTGTCCACTGTGTTTTCACTTCCGGTCTTTGTCTTGTGTTTCCCTCCTTGTTGATTGTCTGCCCCGTCCTAATACATACAATCACTCCACAGGGGTGCCCCAAGGATTGGTAATGGGGCCTTCCTCTTTTTAATATACACCACCTCCTTGGGTCCAATTATCCACTCACATGGCTTCTCGTATCACTGCTATGCTGACGACACCCAGCTATATCTGTCATTCCCACCAGATGACCACACTGCCTCTGCAGAGATCTCAGCCTGTCTCTCTGACATATCCACATCGATGAACGAATGCCACCTTCAACTAAACCTCTCTAAGACTGAGATCCTAGTCACTGCGCCAGTGTCAAGTAGTCTCTCCATCACGATATTATTATCAAAGTCGCCTCTTCATTTCTCACCCCAACCAAGGTCACAAGAAACCTGGATGTCATGTTTGATGACCAGCTCTCCTTCTCTGACCATGTTACATCCGTCTCCTGGTCATGTATCTGAGCTGTCCACCCAGCTCTTGGTTCAGGCCATGGTTATCTCTCTCGTCTACACAGCCTGTTAGTGTGGTAAACTATAATTCCTCACTTTATTTAGTGATGCCCTGACCCAGGAGCCTTTTCACTAACAGAGATCAGATTGGGGGACAGAACCTCCCTCCTTTATTCCTATGACTGCGTAACGTTCAGCAAACAAACACCATCATCACATATGTGGAAGACGGCACAGCTCTGGGTTTAATAACTAAGGATGATGACACAGCTCACAGGAACCTTGTACATTTAAGCTCTAATAACAACCTCAATATCAGCAGGACCAAAGAGCTCATTGTGGGCTTGAGGAAGTCAAAAGCTGCAAACACATTCCCACATACATGAACAACGTTGGGCTGCAAAGTGCATTAATGTAACTACATTGTGTCCATTCTTAATGTAAACATTAATATTTTTAACAATGCACCAGTATAATATATCTGACTAAATTGATATCCACTCAAATCAAATCTGGACCTTGTGAATAGGAATCGAATCGATTCAGGAAATCAGTGGCAATACCCAGCCCTAGTTTACACCTCTGGAGACAGCTGTTGGTGAGTAAAGGAAAGAAGTTTGATGCTGAACTCACAATGTTTCTTCCAGACTGGTAAGTAAACAGAACAAACAAATCAAAATTGCTATTGCTACACAGTCATGTTAGCATTAACGGCTGTTGACTTACCAGTCTTGAGAAGAGCTTCAGCCATTGTTTCGTTTACAATACAGGAGGTTATAATTCTTCTCTGAGGAGCTACTATGGCAGCCTGGATGCTACAGTGACTCGGTATCAGAAAGTGATTAGATGGTCCAGCCATATTGGGGCTAGCTGGTTAGCATGCTAACTTCAGTAGAAGAAAAGAAGTGATAGAAATAGAAGCAAAACAAGAGTTAACGTTGGTGTTTCTTTCCACCTCTGGGAACAATGTTTTTTTTAAAAATCATTTTCTAATAACGAGCCACTGTAAAGCTGGTTTTAACCAGAGTCACTCTTTGTTCACAGGGGAGATTTCCTGCAGCTTTTCAAGCAGCTACAGTTAAACCACTACTCTAAAAACTTTTTTTTTTTTTAGTTAGTTTTCTCCATTTCACACAGCACTGCACTCTACATGTTATACACTGTCTTACCTCTGCACCCATCTACTTCGCACACCTTCTATATATTATTTTCTACTTCAAGAAAAAAAAATCATCTGAAGAGTTTTAAAATTCAACCATCAAGGGAACCAGAACACAAAGATACTGTTATGTTCATATATTTTAAGTGCTGGTCCCATTGGTTCTTTACTTTCATACTAACTCAGTGAGTAGAAATGTTTTAAATATATAAATGTCTCCACTGTCTCTGACGACAGGAGACTTCTACATGACTCAGAAAGTCAGTAAAGTTCATACTCACTCCAAACTTTTTTTTCAGGTCACAGAGGCTGTATTCTGTGTCTGTAAATCTTTCACCTGGTGAAAAACACGATTAAACCTTGCTATCCTCACAAGTTGGCACCAGAAATATTAGTTGGTTAATTACTAATTATTAATATTTTATTAATGTACAACGGATGTAAACTGTTTAGTTTTACTACTGTCTAAGATGTTACGTGGCCGTCCATCAGGAGCTGGGACAGCAGCCCCCCATTGCCAACATTAGCCACACTCTGGAAAACATGACATTTTATTACCTGTAGACGCAAATTCTGCTTAATTACTTTTAAACAAGTTGAGTGGTTTCAATTAAAATTTTAGTTTAATTGACAGAGAAATTAGTTCTTATCAGCATCCCACACTAATGATCGAGCGGTGTGGGGTTTTCAATGACCGATGCTGATATTTAGAGAGCAGGGTGGCCGATGGTCGATATATAAAGTCGTTATCTTTTTTTGTTTTGTTTTTTTTTAATCTGATAAAATACAAGAATTAACAATAGCAAATAAGACACAAAACAGCTGAATGTAACATTTGCTGAACATTTATTGAACACTGTTGTTTGCATTGTCTGCAAATAGATCTGCACTCTGTCTGCAGTGCACTTATTTTGAATGAAAAAATGAATAAATGTCCACAGCTAAACTTGTAAAAAAAAACATATGAATGAAAAATAAATAAAGTTTTAGTGCACTTGAAAGAGAACAAAAAATTGTAAACTTACATAAATAAAAAAACAAAACAATATAGCAGCATCTCTTTGTTTTGAGTTAAAGTCCCAGTTAAACAAAGTTACGCAGTAGTCCCAGTTTATGAGCTGCAAGTTACTGCAGGAAACAAAGTTTCTCAGCATTTTCCCCACTGAGCCTTTTCTTCTAATAAATGGTCCCAATCTCACTGAATATTCTGTCACTGGGAACAGAGTCTCTGTCTATGGTGTCTGCAAAAATGTTTTGTTTAATCGGCCTTGTGAGCAATTTATTTGGCTGATGCCGATTATGAAAAAATGCCATTAATCCCCCGCTGATTAATCAGTCTACCACTATCCCACAGTAGGTCTGAACAATTAATCAAAATATTATCAAAATCGCAATATGATGTGCACCGTCCAAATCACAGGAGCTGCCTTTTTTTTTTTTTTTTTTTTTGCTTAAGGTAAAATGTGTAACAACAGACCATAAATGAAGCGTTATGGTGCTACAGAGATGGCCTACAATCATATTCTCCAGATATAGGGGAACATGCCACATGGAACACAATTCACATCATCATCATTTGATGTCATGACATGTGGAGTGTACTGCATGTTTAGCAAGTTATGTTGCAGGGTCAGACTTCAAGTAATTTGTGTCACTGCAAATGTCAGTGTGCAGCTCCATTCAGCAAACAGCTACAGAGTGTGCTGAAAGATGAGCAATAAAAATCATACTGGGATTGTGATTGGAGTCTTGATTTCAGTGGGAATGGTCATTTTTGCATTTCAGTTTTTTTTTATTATATTGCACTTGGCCATATTGATATTTCGATAATATGCGAGTTCAAATGCTGACCTACAATTAAATCCATCCTGCTGATAGTGAACTGCTCAGGAAGCTGTCTTAAAAGATCTGTACAAATGAAGTTTGTAATTAATTCTGCAAGTCATTTGGTAACCATGGTAATGCATCTGCGCATCAGCACGTGTGCAGGAATTCAACCAAGATTGTATCCTACACTGTGTTCTTGTTCATTAAACTGTGTATGATCCCATAGTTATAGAGCTGTACAAGTCATCGCTCACTCATCCTGTCTGATGATACTCATAAATAATTATTCCTCTGTGAGCTCTTTGTGACTCCAGAGAACACAAACATAAAGTACAGACTGATCAGATGAAATTTGATTCAACCCCATATCAAATAAATAAATAAAAACAGCTACGAAATAAATACTAAAATAAATAAATGTAGAAATAAATGTAGAAATATATAAATAAATGTAAATATAAATATATAAGAGAGTCAATAAATAAATGAATAAAAAATAAATATATTTTTTTATTTTAGAAATGTTTTATTTATTTATCTCAGGGGACTTTTATTTCCTAATGCCATATTTATTTCCCAGCCTTTTTTATTTCCATCTGTTGTATTCATATGAGGGGACGTGGTTACCTCACAGATTCAGACCAAAGCAACAGCTCCAGAACAGCACTGAATCACACACTATTTATTTATATATTTATACATTTCTGCATTTATTAGCTAACTTATTTATTTATTATTGATTTAGATGGCATTACATAGAAATACACACACACACACGCGCACACACACACACACACACACACACACATACACACACACA
This sequence comes from Seriola aureovittata, assembly GCF_021018895.1. NCBI lineage: Eukaryota > Metazoa > Chordata > Actinopteri > Carangiformes > Carangidae > Seriola > Seriola aureovittata. The sequence continues at coordinate 1,673,897 of NC_079375.1, forward strand.
AAACTTTGGTTTGATGAGGCAAACTCTATTCTATCCTGTATTATTGAACAAATTTTAAATGTTTTTGTGTTAAACCGGTACAGTGGACAGTTACTGTACATGAAGGCTGAGTGAGAAACATGCTTGTCAACATAAACAGACCTGAGGGCAGCTGACGGCATTAGTGAGCAGTAATACTCAGCTAATCTTTATCCTGCTGCTGACCAGAATATCCTCAGTCTGCTCAGTACAAAGCACCAACACCTTTGTTGGCAGTGTTGTCATTGACTATTTTTAAACTACTCATTAGACATCTACAGTGTCCAACAGATATCTTCATGCAAAGACACAGAATGCTCTGCTGACTGCATCATCGGTCAGTATATGGAGGAGTGAGGCTGTGGGAACAACACAACATGACCCCCTCACCTTCACAGCATCTATTCAAAGTCAGTTCAATGAGGAGATCAAGTTTTTGAGGTTCAAGTCAAAAAGATTGTGTTTTTCATCTGTGAAAATAAACTTCTCTCTGAAGAAAAGATGCTGAGTGTATCCACACACACTAATGTCTTGTTAAGCTGTGAGATAAGAGTGCTTTCTTTTGGTTTTATGAATTTTTAAAGACAAGTATTCAGCCTCTTTTAGATGCTGTCTCTCTTTTCATTTCTAAATGCTCTGCATTAAACTTTAAATACACACACATACACGCAAACCTGCTTTAACAAGCTGATGAATACTTTTAAATTTCAATGGAAATGAACAACCATCCACCACAGGCCTGCAGTCAGCTACACTGTGACAGTGTGAGGTTTTTAAAAGACAAAAGGAGTTAAAACAGAATAAAACCAAATTTTACCTTTGACTTTTTAATGTAATCTGATGACATTCATCTTATTTGTTAAACTGATTTAAAGTAAAGTGACAAGCAGCCCCTGTCTCATTATGATAAGCTGTGAAAACAAACACTATGATTTATGTTTGGTTGTAATCAATTAAAAATAATTAATGCATAATGTCCACCCATTAGCTTCATTGAACTAATTATAATGCTGTATTATACAATATGCCTAAACTTTATGGTCATATCACAGACGTAAATTGTCAGTATTGTTTCCGGTCCGGTACTCACCGTAGTAGAGACCCGGTGCAGCGGCAGCGGCGGTCTCGCTCTGTACGGCGGCTGCAGGGCTCGGGTTGTACCGGTGGGGCGCCATGACGCGCGGTGCTGTCGGTGGACAAAGGGGAAGGTGAATGAAGAAGCAGCTGACTGAGCGAGTAGTTTGTAAGATTCTCCTCCTCCTCCTCCTCCTCCTCCTCCTCCTCTCCTCCTCCTCCTCCTCCTCCACTCCACGTCACACCTATTCCACGCTCGCTCTGTGTGGAGACGTCAAGCCAAACTAATTTAGCCAGATTAATCCTGCGGCTCCTCTTACTACTGTACAGACAGATGACAACAAACCAACATAAAGGTTTTCAGTCAGCTGTTGTTCCACCACGTGCTGCCAGAACATCTTCACTGCTCCAAGACTCTGAACTCCAGGAAAGGGGCAAACCATTCTGATTGATTGATTGATTGATTGATTGATTGATTGATTGATTGATTGATTGATTGATTGATTGACTTTATTGTCCAAATTTGTATTTGGCTTCTCCCAAGGAAAGTACAATAAAAATGCAAACAATCAAACCCCCCCAAGAAACACATAACACAACACACCATTAAAATCATGTACAACATACAATAGAGCCAATGAGCAGGTAACAGCAGATGGGTTAAATAAATAAATACCAGAGAGCAGATCTTATAAAAGACAAGTAACAAATGCTCCCTGATATAGTCATGTTGTGTTCAAAACGGAATGAAAGACTTGTTTTATATGCTCCGGTTGGTCCTTGGGGCCCTGAATCGACGGCCAGACGGAAGCAGTTCAAATCGGGTGTGAGGTGTCAGCAGCCATGTGTTCATCTTTCCTGTGAACAGAAATGTCAAATATACTGCAAAGGTGTTTTTGTGCTCACCTTCCCTGCAATCTGAACTATTTTGGAGAGCATGTTTTTGCTCTCTGCGCTCTTCCTGAACATATTCCCTCATGGTGTTTAGATGATGGTGGTGGAGCATATGATTTACATCATTTTCATACTCATCACACCATCAGTGACCCCTCGTGACCTGTGGGTGGAGACACTGTCATCTTGTCTCTCCACTCATTTATTTTTCCTTTAATTTGTCACCATCTGTCTTCACTCTACATAAAACCCTAACCCTGATTGAGCCAGACTATCTGATAATGAGAAACACTCCTCCTGTAAGAAACAAGCCCACATGTCGTCTGTGCAGCTGGTTATTATGACCCATAGTTAGGTTTTGTTGCTAGGTGACATCTAGCGGTCGTAGTAATGATGACAGGAGCAAAGGGAAAAGTGCCGTGACGTAGTATAAAGAGAGACAAAGTCCACGTCAGGAGGAAGTTGTGGTGGATGGATGAATATGACACAGGAGAGCGGTGTTCAATTCCCACGTGAAAGTAACAGTTTATATTGTAACCATGACAACAAAGGTCGTCTAATGTCGAGGAAGTACTTATTTTAACCCAAATAAGGATATTTTGCAAACCTAACCAAGCCATGGCCATTATCATAGTAACCGTGGCGACACAAATGCAGGTACGCCGCTGTTGGTACAGTCTGCGTGTTTATTGTTGTAACTACGAGAACCAAGGCCTGCCACCCTAGAGGCGCTATTTCAGGAGACACTGCTTGGGTATCAGAGGGTTGATGGATGTTCAGGTTGGAGCAGATGTTGGATAATGACTATTCATTATTTTTTAAGTAAGAATATGAATAAGTCTGACCAAAAGTCTAGAAACCATTCATTAGCAATGTCATTGATTCACATTTAAAAACACTAATGGTATTACTTAATTACTAAAATGAACTCCTGATCTACAGATCAAATAGAGTAATAGTGTTTCAGCACTATAGACTACATACTATGTGTAGGATGGATGTATCAGTGTAGATGGATGGGTCTGATTTTTTTTGTTCTGATACACCTAAAGACACAGACTCATAGCTCTCAGAGCCCTTACTGTATCTACTGTCTCTCCCCTGTCTGCTCACAGCTGATCTCTGACTAGCTCTGCAGCACTGCCCCCTGCAGGTTGAGTGGTAGTGACACACTTTTAACATAAATCTTTTTGTGATGCGCATCATCAGTGATGTATCCTGGGGTCATCGGGTGTTTCGGGTCTGTCAACATCAGACAACCTCACAGAGGTGATCCAGGCTTATGTCCAGTTAGTGCCTCCCCACCCACAGCTCTCTCTTCCTGATCAAGAACTTTAGCTGCCTACGTGACCGACTCGATGGCCCTCTGCCTACTGGCCCCTGTGATTCCCAGCATGTCCAGCGTGTCCAGCATCCACTAATTCAGCCTCTTCCTCCCATTTCTCTTCAAAGTGGTCCTCCATGAACAAGTGAATTCACAAAGGATCATGTGCTTGGAGACTTCTGAGATAAGCAGCGCTTCCCATTTCAGTTGCTTCTCCAGGTTTCTCAGTAACGTCCATCCTGCATTTGTCATTTTCTTGTTTTATTCATCCTATGTTGAGATAAGGTTAGAGGCCAGGCTTCATGGTGTATTGTAGCCTACAGTAAATTTCACACTGACTGGGAAAGCAAAAAAGTGATTTTCTTATGATATTAGATTGTCCAGTCATGATGGGAGGAGGTAATATGGATTAAAACATACATTTTCCAGCAAATTCAGCCCTTACAAACATTTAGTCTGTACATGTGCAGCAAACTTGAATTAAATCTCGAAAAGAGGCTGATATTTTAAAACATAATGATTGATATTTTATTGCAGCTTACATAAATTAAAATTAAAGAATATTAATAAATTATGTAAACAAATATTTGACACATACATTTTTCCTTTACACTTCACCCAAACACTTGGGCGGCACCCACATTGCCCCTGATGGCTGTTCCATCAGTGTATAAGTGATACGTATGTGATGTGTGAATAGGGCAAGTATTGTAAAGCTCTTTGAGTGCAAGTCCATTTACCATTCACTACAGAGATTCACTGCAGAAGTGAGAAGGGATGTCGTACCAAGAGCTTCCACTAGGTGGCACCAGCAACACAGACTAACAATCATGATTGAGAAAAGGAAAACAGACAAACGGTCATTTTTCAGTGCAGCAAAACGCCAAGTAAGATCCCAGTAATATCAAAAGTAATTTGATAAAATCTTCATCAATCTTCAAGAAAGGAATGAATTGATTATGTTAATGTTAACATAACAGTGTCAAGGAGAGAGGAGACAAAGGAGACAGACAGAGAGCTGGGCACAGAGAGACAGGGACAGAGAGACAGGGACAGAGAGACAGGCGCACAGAGACAGGGACAGAGAGACAGGGACAGAGAGACAGGCACAGAGAGACAGGCACAGAGAGACAGGGACAGAGAGACAGGCACAGAGAGACAGGGACAGAGAGACAGGCACAGAGAGACAGGGACAGAGAGACAGGCGCACAGAGACAGGGACAGAGAGACAGAGAGACAGGGACAGAGAGACAGGCACAGAGAGACAGGGACAGAGAGACAGGCACAGAGAGACAGGGACAGAGAGACAGGGACAGAGAGACAGGCGCACAGAGACAGGGACAGAGAGACAGGGACAGAGAGACAGGGACAGAGAGACAGGGACAGAGAGACAGGCACAGAGAGACAGGCACAGAGAGACAGGGACAGAGAGACAGGCGCACAGAGACAGGGACAGAGAGACAGGGACAGAGAGACAGGACAGAGAGACAGGCACAGAGACAGGACAGAGAGACAGGGACAGAGAGACAGGGACAGAGAGACAGGGACAGAGAGACAGGCACAGAGAGACAGGGACAGAGAGACAGGGACAGAGAGACAGGCACAGAGAGACAGGGACAGAGAGACAGGGACAGAGAGACAGGCACAGAGAGACAGGCACACAGAGACAGGGACAGAGAGACAGGCACACAGAGACAGGGACAGAGAGACAGGCACACAGAGACAGGCACACAGAGACAGGCACAGAGAGACAGGCACAGAGAGACAGGCACAGAGAGACAGGGACAGTCAGACAGTCTGGACTCGCAGGTACAGTTTGCTCGGCTTTTGTTTAAAGGTGTTTTTGTGAAGTCTGACTGTCCAGTAAAGATGCTTCACTGTTGCCTAAATATAATTTTACAGTCTGACAATGGCTCTTTTAAGTGTTAGTGATGGAAAACACAGTTATTTCTATTCCAGGAGAAGGACAATTCAAGGACAGTGAGAGTGGTGGAATCGTCAGAGCCAGGGAAAGAGCCTGAGACTGCCGATCATGAGGATGATATTGCCAGTGCAGCACAGGAAACAGGGGCACAGCTTGTTTTAGTTGAGACCTCAGTGACTGTACAAACCGTACAAAACACATCGTCAAGGTATCAAAAAACTAAATCTTGCTAAAAATTCAATGACATTTCAAGAGAAATGGTTTGAATATTTTCCACAGCTACATGACAGTCCATCAGTGAAAGGAGTCTTGTGTTTTTACTGCAAAAAGGGATTTTCAAACTTTTGGACAAAGATCTGATGCTGCTTTCATTAGTACAGGCTTCAGAAATTGGAAAAAAAGCCAAAAAGCTGAGATGCTACGCTACTGGTTGTTTCCGGGGGGGGGGGGGGGGGGGGGGGGGGGGGCGGAGACCTGTTCAGCCTACACAGCTCAACTGTTTGCCATATTGTCAGCAGAGGCCCTCGTCCTGTGATGAACATCTCCTGTTTCACACCAGCCGGGTCTTTTTTGGCTTTTGTCTTCATGTCTTTCCAACAAGCTTTAAGCTGAGTGATATTATTTCTTTCACTCTGAACAGTCAGCCAGTTGCTGCCAAGCAGACTTTTCTCTGTTCTGTCAGTTTTTTTTTATCTTCTATGATTTGTTCTGTTAATTCAGCCAACAACCTCCGAAGGATGCAGCCCCTCAATTGGGACCCAGTTATTGACTCCACACAGACAGACAATCATGTAGATCACTGTGTCGCATAACCAAACACACACACACACACACACACACACACACACACAAATTGCTGTTTGTCTGTAATTTAGTCTCCATTTCAAACAAACAAGAAGTTTCATCATGTAGTTCTTTGAATAATGATAGTACAGATGATCAGTCTGAGCCAGAGTTATCAGTCAGGTGAAACACACACACACACACACACACACACACACACACACAGACTTGGACAGTTAGTCTGTGAACAAGTGTAGTGAGAAAAGAGTGAGAAAACAATCCATGAAATTTAAACGATGTGGTCTTTGAATGCATTTAGAGTCCAAGCAATGAAAGCAGTTCATGAATATCCAAACCAGAAACAGAATGAGGTAATGAGAGAGACATTTAACTAGATACTGTATAACACCTTCGTTGTTACTTGGCAAATATTAATTCAGTCTGGGATGGATAAAAGCTTAAGTCAAAGTATGAGGCAGGTCGGCTCTTAAATCCAACTGATGGAAGATGGAAGTCTGACCAAAGATAAATCCTTTATCGGAGGGTCAGTCAAAAACAATCCACAGGATGGCAGTAGCAGTCCGTCTGAGAGACAAGCTCACTGAGCCTCCCTCCTCCTCTGCTCTGTCAGCAGGGATCACATACATACATCACATACCTCATGATGATGGACACTCCAGCTCTGAAATACAGCTTAATCCTTTATTACCCAGAAGCCACCTCCTTCAGAGGGATTTTACTAACAGGTTTAATAGCTCCCTGTTTCCTTCGTGTGGTTCCTTTAATGAGCCAATTTTCCTAATGAATCCTCTGCTGCTGTCACAGGTGTTCACTCGCTGGAGTTCTCATTCTCTTTAATATCAGAACCTCCTTCCTTGTCTGCTCCATTTAGAGAAGTGTTTATCAGAGCAGCTCTGTCCACCATAGTTTCACATTTTCCATATTGGTGTAGCAACAAACCACCATACAACTTACAAGGGTCAAGCTGAAGCCTTTGATCTAGAAGATTTTTTTTTTCAGTTTTTAATTGAACAGGTCAATTTGTAAAATTTCTGTGCACATCGGTACAACTGTCCACACCAGCATTCAGACACAAAGCAGAGGTATGGAAATACATTCATAAGAAAAACAACCACTCAGGTTGTTTTTTTCAACCCTCTGATACAACCTATAGGGTGTCTCCTAAACGGAACCTCAGTTGTCATGGTTACAATAATAAACTCACGGACTGTACCAACAGTTAAACCTACCCCCATTGTCGTACTTACCTGACGTGGACTTTGTCTCTCTTTATCCTACGTCACCTCACTTTTCCCTTTGCTCCTGTAATTACTACGGCCGCTAGATGTCGCCTAGCAACCAAACCTAGCTATGGTCATAATAACCTGCTGCACAGATGAGGCAAATTTTTCTTTACAGGACAGTGGCTCCCTAAGCACCTTGCGTACAGGACAGCGCAAACTGTTGCAGTGTCACGTTTAAAGCACGCCGTGTGCCAGGCGGCGCCATAATGTCTGCTGCCATCACGTGCTAACGCTAACAGCTAACAGCAAGGCTTCAGGGAGTCAGGTGAGACAGGATGAAGAGTGACAAAGTCCACATAGGGAGGAGGTTGTGGTGGATGAACACACCAAGCACAGGGCAAGAGACTGGGCTTTGACACCTGTGGGAAACCAAAAGTTGATATTTACTCATTTTAGACTTAGTTGACTTATTATCTTGTTTTATAATTATTATTATTATTATTATAAGTTATTAAGTTTAGGAACCAAAACTAAATGGTAAGGTTTAAGAAAAGATCAGGGTTCGGTTAAAATAAACCCTTTCACAAACTTAACGACAAGTTTCTGCCAGAATTTCTCCCTTGTGACTAAAACCTGGGTGTAAATAGCTACATTGATGCTCTATTTTTAAAGGTCCCATATATTTCCTGTGTTTTATTTGAAGTGTTGATCCATAAGAAGATATTTTTGTGGTTTTAAGAACCAAAAAACCATCTCAGTGTAGTTTTACATCTCCTCTCTCAGGCTTCTCTCTGGAGCTCTGGTAACAACAGGGCGATCTCTAGTGACAGCAGGTCGATCAGCCAATAAGAAGAGAGGAGGTCGCTTTTCAACGAGGGTGAAGACTGAGGGAACAGAGGAGTTAAAACGTGATGCGATGGTGGCTGTATTTCTGTTAGACAGGTAATTATCTTGTTTGTTTTGTTTTGGAAAGTGTGTGTTGGGGGGTTTATACAAATGTAGATAGCTGCTTTATAAGCTGTTTCAGCAGACTTGTATTTCTACGTAGCAATAGTCCTGTGTTGTTATACATCCTATAAAGACATTGGGCCTCATTCACCAATATCTTTTTAAGTATTATCTTAAATTCTTTCTTAAGTTGTTATTAAGAAAGTTCTTAAGAAAACTCTACGTCAGATTCATGAACGTGTTCTTAAACCACAGAATTGTGCGCACCTTGTAAATCCTAATTAGCATAGGTAACGCCTGAAAATGACCTTAAAAGGGCGCGAGACCGAAGGGTCGTGTGCAAACACAGACAGAAGTCACAAAGAGATACCGTAAGTAAATGTTTAGTAAATGCCAAAACGAAAATCTAAAGACGGAGCGCCGGAATCAAGACGCAAGAGGAACTTTAGTAGTTCTGAAGCGGAGGTACTGCTGCAGGAAGTGTTGAAGTAATGTTCATTTACTTTAAAAGACCATAATACTTACTGTATAATAGAAAAAGACATATTTTTAAATATTATAAATGACAAAAATATTATTGTAATTTAAATAATATAATATTGTATAACTGCTGAACAGAAGAAAACACAGTAATCACTTATTTTGCTCAAAGGTATGAGAAATGTGTGTAAGAGAACTCTTGACTCTGCGTAGATTCTGATAAGAAAACATCGATGAATGTCAGAATCTTCGTAAAAAGTGCGTAAGTGGGTTTTGAGAAGAAATTTCTTCTTAAGAACGGTTGGTGAATGAGGCCCATTGTCTTCTAATTGGACTACGTCAGACCCTACATGTGATCATACATTATCCAGACTGCTGCCACTAATAAATAACACACTGACAAGTCATGACAAACAGTTCACGGTGATGGTATCTGAGAGGTGTCAGCAACATGTTGTCATACATAATGAGTCAACAAGTCAGATGAGTTTTTATCTTAAACATTTAGGTCTCTTAATGTTCCTGACATGTTTTTGGACCGTGGGAGGAAACCGGAGCACCTGCAGGAAACCCACGCAAGAGTCTGTGAGGTGACAGTGCTAACCACTGCACCGCCGTGATGCTCTGCGGGCCTTTAGATGAAGATGACACCCACCTGGATCTTAGATACCCACTGAGGACGAAGCCTCCATCTGAAGACAAGGGGAGGAAACACTCAGGGTGAGGGCCCCCCCCCCCTCCAGGATAGTGGGTGTGAGACTGGTTGTTTCTGCTGTTGCGCCATTCAGGTGAAAAGTGGACGAGAGACGAAGCGATGAGGTGAACAGTGAAAGGTGTGGATGTAGTTGCTGTCAACATCTCATGGGTCCATCATCACACTGAGGACATGGTCCACCCATGAGATGTGTAGATGGATCAGTGCAGTGTGTTGGTGTGTGGTAAATGTATTAAACAGGTTTCAGTGAAGTGACCTTCATCATGTCTGATGAGGCTGCTTCACTCAAACCAGATTTTTAATACATTTACCATCATTTTTTATAATATACACATTACTCATCACTGTCCTCGTCACTGTCCGCGTCACTCTCTGGGAAGTCATGCCAGTCCCATTTAAATCTCTTGCTGCTCTCTTCATCTTCGTCGTCATCATCTTCACGGTCCCTCCTCCTGGATCCTGTAGGCTGAGCGCCGTCCACCACGTCTGCATCATGGCGGCTGTCGGCCTCAGCAGCAGAGCCTGGTTGGTTCTGTGTGGCGCTGTAGTTGTAGTTGATGAAGAACCAGTTGAAGTCCTGAATGAGGCGTTTAGTGCGTCTTTTCTCTTCCTCTTCATCATCATCATCCTCCCTGGCCCTCTTCTTGGATCCAGGGAGCGCCTCTTTCTCTTCTTCTCTCTGGTGAATTGTTGAGCACCAGCAATCACCAGTGCCAGCCTCCTCACACCCAGCCTCTGAATCTTCATCTTGTAATGAATTATCATCATCCTCTTCCTCCTCTCGGTCTGGGTCGCCCCACAGGTTCATATTGTGTCTAATGACCCGAGACAGTTGCTCATCGATCCAGTCCAGAACCTCGTAGGGGAACGGTGGATCTGGAAGTTGGTATGGAAAGTCGTCGTCGTCCTCATAGTCGCCGCGCTCACTAAACACGTTCACCATTTTGATTGGTTGTACATTAATCTGCTTGTGTACGTGTGGAGCTGTGACTGATTTATGACATTGATATATGTTCCAATGTTCTGATGATGTCATCACGAATATCAAAAAATCAAAGGCAATGACATCACATGAAGGTGACATCACACGGTTCCATTCTTTCCTTCATCAAAGAGTTGTGTCTGAATTCAAAAGAAAACATGGTTACCGTGGTAACAGCGAGCGCAGTTTAATGAAGGAATCTGGCTGCATCCAAAGACACAGCTACACTGTCCCGTTTCAAAGGCTCCTTCAAACGTGTCTTTCTTTTCCTGGGAAACAAAGGCTCCAACAGGTGGATCCTTCGTGGCATATCCCAAGATTCATTGCGCACAGGTAATGAAAATAATATGGCAGCATTAACACAGAGAGCCTGAGGATTACTGGGTATCAGCTCAGTTCAACAGCTAACAGTACAGCTGTACAAACTAAGATAGATAAATAGATACTTTTTTTAAGGGCCTTAAAACCTCAAGTTTTTGTAATAAAAAGTTACGTGTTGTCAAGGTTGCTGAGCGACAGGAGCCATGCTTTGTGACACAACAGTAAGGACAGGAACTGCTGGTGACTCAAAGAGAAAATCCGCCACAGACTAGAACGTCTCATTTTCCTTTCGGCCACACCGTCGTAGACTACGTCCCCCGGAAGGATGTGGCCCCTGATTTGTGACACATCTTATGTTTGTTTCTAATCTGTTTTGCCCTGAACTCAGTCTAGCAGGCAGTGATTTCTCCTGCTCTGTGTAACACATGCAAACTCGAATAAATGATTGTGGCGCGACAGAGACGGTGACACTCTGTGGTGAGTACAGTCAGCTGGTGGTTGTTGGATCTGAAAGGTTCTCTGATGCTGAGATTATATTATGATTAGTGTTATTAGTGTTAATGTAAGATGAGATTTATTCTTGTGAGGACATATTCAACAGATTGCCTTATTTTGCATTGTACATTATTTTGAGTCCACATAATTTAATTATTTGTAACTACATTTATAAATATTGTATTCTGCTGTTTAAGTTTAATCTGGAACTATATAATATGGCGCACTTTAGTGGCAGGTAATGTGAGTTATGATTAGGAGTGGCGGAGTGATATGTAAGAGGTGAGATGTCACTTGGGTAGTCAGTGTTCGGTCTTCCTAGGTTGGGGGTTCTCCGGGAAAGGAATAAAAGATGGATTGACCTGTACAGAGAAGTTGTCCCCGTGCTCTTGCTTTACCCACAGCCCTTCGATAGTTTAATTAAGCAATATGTAAGGCAATAGTTAAGACATCCAAAAACATGTCTTACACTATTATTGTTTTGAACTAGAACTCTGTACGTGGATAACTGAGATTAACATGTTGATGATTTGACATGAGACTGGTTTTTTAAGCTTCTTCTGGAACTGTTGTCAGAGCAACAGACTTGCAGCTTATTGACTGTCAGCCGGAACATGACCAGAGCACAAAGAAGAGCAAAATACCATCGGTAACACACAATGATCAGCCACAACATTAAAGCTGGAGGTGACCAGTGAACAACAGTCCTGGGCTGCTTAAAGCACAAATATATCACAGGTGAATGAATACAACATTAACAACCAAGAAACCATGTTTATTGCACAGTTCAGAACAGAAATACATGAGTGTTGTAGAGAGATTAGCATCACAGAGGGAGGGGCTCAGTGGATCAGTCTCTCACTTCCAGCTGATCAAACAACTGGTGTTTCTCTATTCTCCTTGATGTGATGTTGTGTTATGTGTCAGTCACAGAGATCCTGTGGAGCCGTGGTGCAACAGAGGGTGTGTGTGTGTGTGTGTGTGTGTGTGTGTGTGGAACAGAAACCTTGTGGTTGCTGCTGCTGAGCTTCTGTCACGGTCTCCTCAGACTGTTACTGTTCCTGGTTGCTGTGCCAACTGAACATGGCTGCAGATCACGGAGGAAACTCTATCAGAGACTGTGGCTGCAGTCACACTCTTCGTGTCTCGCACACTCAGCTTGACCAATTAAAAACACTGGGAGAAAAAGTGAAGCTTTTTTAATCAAAGGTTTTTAGCTTGTTCACATGAAGTTATTCAGCTGAACTCATCCTGTTATTCTCATCCAGCTAATGTGCTTCTTCAAAAGCAGGATTTGTCCTTATTTTGAAATAAAGGTGACATAAACAGAGAGTTGAAACCACTCATTTCATTGGCTGAGTTCAGATGAGATGATGGCACTGATGATGTGTTGGCCTGGCTGCTGACAGTACGTTGTCACTGCGTGTGTTCAGTACCTGTGAAGACTGATGTCATGTGATGATGTTTGTCAGAGCTCACTGAGACACACTGGAATCACCCACTGACTCGAGGCTTGTGGTGATTGAGCACCTCACTCACTTGTGGAGTCAACTACCAGGTCTGTTTTGTGACTCATGTCGGTTTTCTACATTCATGCTACACTAAGCATCTCTATTCGAAGAAAAAATGAAATCAATATAATAAAATAACACCTACAGATATGTAGATTATGCTGGGACTTTAAGACTTTGGCATAAAATGCAGTTGGTTTGTCTATCTGCCCAGCTGTAATGTCTTTTACAGCACTTGTACCAGCGAACACATGAAGGTTCTTTGATGAATGTGAGCTGCATGTTAAATGTGGAGAGAGGAGCGTAATATTTGTCTGGGGCTGATTGAAAATCCAGTGCTACAGTTTTGTACAGTCTGAATCTGAGCCTCATTTCTCTATTTGCTATTTACACACACACACACGCACACACACACACACACACACACACAGGTTGATTGATATTGTGATGGGACTGTGATTTTTTGTTGTCTTATGTGCAACATGAGGACTTCAGTCATGATCCTGAACAAAACAGAAAAAAAAACTTTTGAAACGGGAATCTTTAATGATGAGACTTTTCAACACTGAGAAAACAGAGGATAAGCATTAACATGCATCATTGGATACACACTTCAGTCTCTACAGTCCTGACATTCTGTTCACTGACCCCCGGTATTTTATCTTTCAGTTCTTTAACAGTCTGTGATTAAGGCAACAGATGCATTCTATTAATTATACACTATAACTCATTAAAAGAATTTGAGTTGAAGATGAGAACTCACATACACTTATATGATGCTGTCAGTGACACATGAACTTAAAATGATCTGTGGTAGATATAAACCCAGACACACACATTATAGTCTTTATAATATTTCCATTACAGAGTGTTACATGTGCTTAATAAGAGTCTAGACAGGTCCATTCAAATCTGAAATGAAGATGATCTGAGTGCAAAATTACTTCAAACAAACTACAACAAAAAAGTGTTACTTCAGGTTTTTTTTTTTCATTCACCAAAGATGTCAGATAAATATACTGTAACAGTGACATCTGGATCAAGACCAGGCATCGCTGTAATTTCAAAGCACAGCTGTGAGTGTTGCTAATGATCAGTTTTGAAGCTTTTCAAATTAGGATTATCTTGAGTACCTGAGTCAACAAGAGGAATAACACTGTAGGAAATGAAAAGTTAATGGATGTAGCAGAAGTTTACCTGTACTCTCTAGGAAACTGAGGATGCTTCTTACTTCCATCCAGACATCCTTAATTCATCACTATTCTTTCTGACATTTAGCACATGACTCATGAGTTTTTAGACAGGCATGTGTCTGTGCCTCAAATGTGAAGGTGACACAAGCCTGTTTCATAAAGTGTCCTAAAGATTCACAGGAAAGTATAAACCTGTGTTAAGACTGACTTCATGCAAAGTCAAAGCACAACCTGAGTTCCTGTGAACACACATCCACGTTTGTGCTCGTCTCCAGTCTTCATGAATATACAGAGACGAGAAGAAAAGCACTTCTAGCTAGCACAGTGCTAGCTAATAAGAGCTAACGTCAGTACGTGTGCTATTTGCAAATAAAGGCAGACGTCAAAAAACAAAAGGTGAAGATTAGCATCATGTTCAGTCTGAAGTCACTTGAGGAGCTGTGAGTGGTCTGGACCGTTCACAAGGTTTCACAGATCTACGAGACCCCTTCAGCAGGGTTCACTGTGCCTGAGTATTTAATGTGAAATGACACTGACATAGATTAATAACAACATAAATGATAACTATGGTTCCATAACATTGTTAATATGACATTAAAATATTCAGCTTGTATAATAACTGTATATTGATAGACAGGGCTGTTCTTCTGGACAATGATCTCTGTGACTGATGATCATCAGAATGGTGGCTGATAGCTTTTAGCTTCATCAATGTCAAGGTGACATTTTGTTTGTTTTCACATCAATGTGTCAACTTATTATTATCATTATTTGTTGTAATAAATTAATATTAATTCAACCATTGGCAAGTTGACAGGGTGACGACAGGACTATCAGACTACGGATGAGATCGTGAAACCCAATTGATAGATACACCTAACGCTACATTTGATGCTCCACTGTCATAAATGTGTGTGTTCTCTTGTTTGCATTATTTAAGTAAACTCCATTTGGATTACATATACTTTTTTAAAGTCATAAAAACAAAAGTAACCAGTCCTGTTGCCAGAATAAATTGACTGTCACTGTTATGTTACCATAGTTACGAACAAAATATATAAAATATATGTTTTCAAAGAAGAACCAGTGGTAGAATGAAACGTTCTGATGGATGATGGAAATCTTTAAGTTTCTGTGTTGATGTCATAGATGTGTGAAAGTGGTCATAAATTCATTCAGTGCTCTTGACTTCATGAGACAAATTCATATATTGACCCCTCTCTTCAGTTCATTTGAATCATAATGTGTCTCCTCCTGAATGTCTGTCTATAAACCTGTTGTGAAGCAGCGCTAGTTTCTTTGGTTTGGTATGAGCTGTGCAGGAAAGCACCACAAAGCACAGATCAGTGTAATGCACAGGAAGGACATTCACATTGAGTTAGGGAATCGAACCTGTTCATCTTTGAAAACATATGAATTATATCATATTTTAATTACACTTGTGTAATTTAAAAACAAGTACATAAAGGATATTTAGGCTTAAAAGATTATTATCATTATTGAATTATACAGTGCAACATATAAAGAAACTAATAGACATTCGATATTTATATTCAAATCGTATTAAATCCACTACTGTTCTGTCCTTCTCTCTATCATTACACCTCTACACTAGGAAGATTAAAAGAGTTGATATTAATGGCTTTAATACTCCTCTCATGTGTCCTTCCGTTCCAGTCATCCTTTACTTCTTTTTCTCCTCTCTCACTCCTGTTTTTTGGAGCGTCCCTTGAACGTGTCCATGAGGTTGAAGGCTCCCAGGTACTGGCCCAGCAGGAGGCCCTGCTTCATGGGGAGAATGCTGTGGAGACGAACGACAGAGACGTCAGGTGGGCTGCTCCCCATGTTTTCAGAATTAAAAACAGGTTTAGATGCAGTGAGAGAAGATTGAGTCTTAGGCTAGAGTTTTGAATCTATTAATTATAGTACAACAAGATCAGGCCTGTACTGCGTCTCCAAGATGGGGACTACTTTATCTCATTTCCGCAACTGTGTCTTAGTGAACCAACAATATGTGAGGCGTCCTCCAGGCCTCAGTTCTTGAGCTTTTTGTATGTAAATGTAATGTGGCTCCGTTGTGCCTAATTATTCAAAACAATGAAATCAGACATTGGTATTATGCAGATGACAACCACATTTAAATAAGTAAAACCCAGGTTACAAAGTGCTTTGCTAAAAAGAATAAAAGGTTAATAGAAGAGAATAAAAGCAACAGCACAACTGGAGACACACCACACCCAACACACAAAAAGTCTACACAATAACACTTAGAGAAAAGGTAGATCTTCAGTTTTGACTTAAAACATCTGAGAGAGTTTACGGACCTGAGGACCAGGGAAGACTGTTCCACAGCCTGAGACCCAGGACAACAAGGAATCTGGCCCTTCCCCCAATGTTAAGGAAGTGCGATGCTAAATACCTCTTTAAAACTAGTCAAGCATTCCGGGGGTCGATGCATTTGTCCGCTAATGTTAAACGCTAATGTAAAATAATTAGTTTGAGTTTTTAGACTGATGCCTTCCTGCATCTCGTCCTCAATCAGCCCGTGGTAGCAGCTTTTGGATGACTAACAATCCCCTGACTAACAATGACTGTCTTCAAAGAGAGAGCAGAGACAAGGCGAGATAATACAACAACAGATTATTAAAAGCTTGAACACAATGGCTTTTATGTAAAATGAACAGAGGTGACAGGCGAGGCACCAGCTCCATTTGTGTGAGCTGCGTTCCACAGACGAGAAGCTTTCTAACAGAGAATAATGGCTCTGTCCTCAGACAAATGGACCAAGGAGAGAAGAAAGAATAAGGAGAGAAAACAACTCCAGATTGTTCTTATCAGACGTAATTAAAGGGCAGAAGAAGTCAGCTCAAGCTCTGAGGGTTTATCTCTCTGAGGTTATCGCAAACATTTTCATTTCTATTATCAGTCTCACTGCAAACATATCACACCTTTTATTCATGAGGGTCAAGTGATGGACCTTCTGTCAGTGATCCACACTGCCCTCTACCAAAGCAGAGTCTGATATGTTGCTTTATGGGAAATGTAGGCAACACGACTAAGCCTACCTGACTCTTAAAAACGCTGAGTCCGTTTATATTGAGCTTCAGTCAATGTGATAAAACTACGTAACATTTACTGTGTCCTTAAAGCTGATAGAAAGCAAAACAGGCAACAGGTCTTTCCAGTGCAGAGTGGGCTGAGTCTGACTTGTATTTTGCAGAGTATGAACATTGCAAGTTGAACACAGAACCAGAGGCAGGACGCAGTACACTCACTTTGCGATAACAGCAGCAGCTCAGCTGGGTCAGGTGACTTCTCTTTAACATAACTCCACAGCCAAAAACATTTTGACATTCAGACCAAAGGTCATCGGACTTGATTCTGTATGTATTATCTTACATACTAGCTATATACTAACATAGCTTCAGCTATAAGAACCCATCCCCAACTCCAAGATACTCTAAAAGAAGTTGACCTGAACTTCAAGGACAATGTGGAAACTTTCTAATTGAGCTGATTTTCAAATAAAGGTCTTGAGTCTTACACTCGGCTTGTCAAACAATGCCAGAGACCATTAAAACGTTCAGTCTACATGCAAAAAGTAAACTTAGTTGACTTTCACTGACACTCTGCTGCTGTGATTGTTACTGTACACAATGCTGCAGCTGTATTTTGACACTGAACCTTTTTAAAATGTAGATTTATCCAGTTTATGTGGATGTAGAGGCAGTGGTACCCAACCCATCACACTGTGAGGACATTTCCCATTGTTCCACTAAGTGATCCTCACAGGCAGCAGGGACACCCAGCCCCCACAGCACAGGCCCCCACACTTCAAACCTGAACTGATGCTGAAGATATAAAGACACATTTTAAGCATTTTATTTATAAAATAGACGCCTGAGAAATGAAAAAGTGTAAAATGAAATACATAGCTACACAGCAATCACTAGTGGTAAAGTTAGCAAAAAAAGTATGCAGATACAGGTTTAATGACAACAGCTGTGTGATCAGCTACACTGACATCTGGAATCAGTGATCCCAGATCAGGTTAGAGACGATGCCAGGTTGTCTTCTTACATTTACTCTTCTGTCAGACTCTCTTATCCAAAGTGACTCACCAGTGAGCAACATCACTAAAACTTCAGTGCAGTGGGAGAGCTTGGTGTAAGTAGTAAGTACTACATCTATTTAATAAGTGAAGGAGATCAGGTGAAGAAGTGCAGGTAGAGTTACAGTAAGAGCTCGTTAGACATGTTAGGGTGTTAGAGGTGTTAGGAGAGGAGGTCTCTCTGAAGAGAGGAGTCTTCAACAGATTCTTGAAGAGAGAGAGACGCTCCTGCTCTGATAGTGTTCAGTAGCTTGTTCCACCATCAGGGAACCACAGACCAGAACAGTCTGGACTGAGACTGTCTTCTGTGCAGGGATGGTGATGACAGACCACATTCATTGGTGGAACACAGAGAAGGAGCATCAGGGTTCAAGTGGATGGAGCAGAGCCAGAAGTCTCTCTGAAGGCAGCATCAGTGACTGAAATGATTCAGGCGGTCATGGGTCAACAGTGGAGGTCAATGAGTGACGTGAACTTTTAGGCTGATCCAAGACCAGACGGGCTGCTGCATTCTGGACCATGTGTAAGGGTTTCACTGTGCATGAAGGGAGGTCAGCCAGAGGAGGATTGCAGTAGTCAAGGTGAGAGAACCATGACCTGGACAAAGAGCTGGGTGGAGTACTGAGTCAGGTAAGGCCTGATTGAATCATATTGTATAGAGCAAAGAGACATGACCAGGAGACAGATGCAGCATGGTCAGAGAAGGAGAACTGGTCTTCAAACATGACACCCAGGTTTCTTTGAGTTGGGTTTAGCTGAATGGTGTTCCTTCATCCATGTGGATATGTCGGTACACGTCTTAACAGGAGCAGCCTCTGTTTGGATCACGTTCACCTGTGTTTCCTCCGGCTCAGGGGATCACAGACCTCAGACCTCCACACACATCAAGCAGCGTGGACACCCTCATTAATGATTTAAATCGTTGCACTTCTCCGCCCCCCCTTGTGAATTTCAAGACATCGGCGCAACATAGATGACCGCAGCTGTACTGACATTTAAAATGAGTGTGTTCAATATTTCCATGGCTTTGACACTGTGTTGTGATTAATCTTTGACTAAATGTCAACAGGTGATGATTATGTATCCAGTGCAGCCCCTGTTTGATATGAAACACAGTGAGATAAGCTGCTCTGAGGCTCCTCTCACAGAGAGGTGGGTGAGGGAGCAGCTTTATAGCCTCTTTCAAACAGACTGATTTGTTCTACATCAGCTAAAAAGCAGCTCCTGACAGCAACATTATCGTGCTTCATAAGTTGTATCCAGACAGATAGTTGTGCCCACTGCCATAAAGACTCCCGGTGTCTCCATAAAACCTGTGGTCTTTGATAGGTCCACCTGCCGTGGCAGCTTGAGGCCTGAGTTTGGTTCCACTGCAGGTCATAAACACCAGCCAGCTGATTTACTTCTTACATTATGTCTCTGTTGCTGTTTTTCTGCTGGGTGTTTATCCAGTTTGCGCCCACTCAGCTGTGCATTCACAGACATTTTGTGCAGCAGTTCTGTTCCCAGATCCATGAATCCATCCATGTCCTTTTTTTATCCAACATTTGTTTTATTGATCCATTCATCCACACTTCCATCGATGTGAGGAAAATGTTTTCCTTCTTTATTCTTGCATGAATGAAAACATCAGAGCAGCTGTCAGAGAGATCAGAGATCAGATGCTGTCAAAGTCGCAGCTGCCAGCGCGGCACCACCCTGACCCCGGCCTCTGCTGCTATGTAGACCAAGTGTTTAAAGGCAAGGCCACAGCTAAGTGTGGGAGTCTCTGTGGTGCTACTAATGGAATGACCCCAGTGTTGGAGGAGACCCTCTCCACAACAATGCTAGCACCAAGGAGAGCCACCATTACTGACTGAGTATTTGAAATGAAACAAGCCTGCATGGAAGTAAAGAAACTGCTGCATTGATTTTGACCCTTTTTCTAAACTGTGCAACAACATTAAAGATCAATGCTGAAAATCTTTTACTGATGTCAGACAACCTTTTATTAAAAACTGATGTTGTGTGTCAAATCAGATACTTCATTAAGCACACTCACATGTAGTACACCGTATACATACTTATACTCACTGGCGTACTGAGTATCAATTAGCCCCACACCTAAAGCAATCTGCTGACAGGTAATGTTTTAAATATCCTGAAGAGCATTTGAAGATTCAAAATGAAGGTGAGATGATGCCTGTGTAAGACGCTGGACGACCGAATGGTGTCGTCACTTTATGAGATGTGGGAGAACATGGGCTGCTATAACGCAGAGAGACTCGCCTTTATCGCAACACGACTGGACTATTGTAATTCCTCGGATGTTGACTCACTAACCAGCCTGAGCACATCACCTCAGTCTCAGCCTCTCTTCACTGGCTTCCTGTTCACTTTAGAATTCACTTTAAGACCCTGCTGATTACTTTTAAAGCTCTTAATGTCCAGGCCGTACTTCACATCACTGACCTCATTCACTGACACTCAACTCCAGCATCCTCCTGAATGTCTCACCACACACACTAAAGACAGAGCTTCTGCAGGTGCTGCTCCGACATTATGGAACCAGTTGCCATTAGAAATCAGACGTGCTACCTTCATCTCGATTTTTAAATCTCAGCTAAAGAGATATTTTTATTCACTGGCCTTTTTAGCTCAAACCTTTTAGTCTGTTTTCATGTACATAATTGTGTGTTTGCTCTTTGTTATTTTCTTGTTTTTGTTAGTATGGTTACATTTCTGTATATAGTATATTTACTATGCTTTCATTGTCCTCTACTTTTTCTATATATTTGTTTTACTTGCATTTATGTATTTTAATTGTCCTTTGAGTTTGAGTTTGTCCTGTTTAAATGTGCTCTAGAAATAAAGTTGACTTGAAGTTGATTCCAGGTTTTTGTGGGCTGGTGTATGTATTGACAACCAAGGCCAGCAATCCCACGTTCACTGGGATCACAGCCGACATTCTGTTCCATCAATATAATGAGGAGAAACCAGGAAGTAAATCTGTAAATTCATGAACACAAAAGCTCTCTCTTCTTAATGACACCATGCTGCTGCTTTACAGCCACTGGTCCCAGACAAAGTTCCACATCAAGTTTCCAGTCCTCTGTGCTTTCACTGATTGCTACTGTCCCCTTAATGTGGACTCTAATGTTCTGCCTTTTCATGTGTACCCAGATTGGATTGTTATTTTAATTTTCTCCTGTAGTTGTGTGATTCATTTGATTTGGGTAGGTTGGTTTTAATTTCCTGTTCTTGTCTCCTCTTTTGTTTATTTCCGCTCTTTAAAGCCTCTACTTGTGATAAAAGGTTGTATAAATAAATGAACCTGGACCTGAACTCGATTACACCAGCACACTTTACTAAATGTGTATAAAGGTAATGAGGTAAACAAATGGAGGGTATTTAGGGAAGATAAACAGACTACAGGGAAGTGCTTTTAGAAGTGAAGTGAAAATTGAAAAAGGTCCAGACACTGCTCTGTGAGTCACTGCTCTCTGATCCAGTTAGGAAAAAAGGCCTCAGGTTAGGTTTCCTCATTTATCAACACTGCCTACACACTGCTGTGTCATAACTGTGCTCATGACCATTTAAAAGCACAATGTGGGATTTATCAGTTTGTTGTGATGCTTGAGAATGTGAGTCAATGTTAGCAGGCCCGGTGTCAACCGCGCTTATTCACTGTGCTGAGTGGAGGGAAAACAGCAAGACAATGGAACGAGAGAAAGACTTGCCAGTCCAATAAAACACACACACACACACACACACACACACACACACACACACACACACACACACACACACACACACACACACTTTGCCTGTTTTGAATCTAATGCAGTTTTTCTTCATCAGTTTTTTGGGTTGGTTTGGCTTAATGAACTCCAGCTGCATGGACTCCAAACCTGATGACCCATGTCCTCCCACCATTAACCTGACAATGTTGCACAGACCTTCTTGTAACGTCCCAGAATGCTCAGCATTCTCGGTTTTCGAGTGCCCCCATCAAGGTTCAATGGGGTTGAGGTCAGGTCCATTAAAGTCAGGATTCCTTCACTGGCCTTCAAGTAGTTCTCACAAAGCTCTGATGTGTGTTAGGGTCATGATCCTGCTGCAGTATGAATCCTTCTCCACAAAGACGGAAAGCAGAGGGTGGAGCATGACTCTGAAGGATGGAGTAGTAATCGAGAACCGGCTCTCAATTGGAAGTGGTTCCCTACTTCAGAGCAGCCAAAACACCCCAGACTTGAACATTCCCACCACCATGTTTCACTGTGGTATCATTCTCTTCTATTTTTCTCCTCACATCCACCCTTCTCCAACTGTCATAAATCTCTCACTTAGATATCTCTTCCAGTCATCTACTGTGAAATGCTTGTCTTTTTCTTTTCTTTTTGGCAATACTTGACTTTATTCCAACAGGACAGTGAGAGATAGAAATGAAAGTCAGGTAGAGAGAGAGAGAGAGAGGGGATGACATGCAGCAACAGGCATGGTTGCAGTTAGGATTAAACCCATGTGGTACTCGGTTTACCAGGTTAGCCACCCAGGCGCCCTGAAATGCTGGTATCTCTGAGTCCATCCTGAGAGTTTGGCCTTGTTTAGAAACTGCTACTGGTCCTCTGAGACCTTGTGTTCTTTACTTAGTGAATTCTGTAACTGTGATGAAGTTACTTTTCTATTCCTCAGGAAACTAAACTTGACGTACTGATCTTCTGATGGTATGGTCAGTTCTGGTCTGCCTGATCGTGCTTTAGATACAACTGATGTAGGTTCTGTAAAGTGGTTTAGAGCTCCATGCACTGGCCCCTTAGAAACATTGAGTCTGGCCATGATCTGATGCTGAGAAAGCAGCTCTTTGCTTAGATCTATTTGCCTTCTGATACTTTCACTTAGTTCTGAAGCCATTTTTCATAATGCTGCTTAGTGAACAATAATCTGCTGGAAACTTGAGACACGGCCTCAGGCTACATCCACAGCAATATGTTTTAGTTTTAAAACTCAGTGCTTTTGCAACATTCATGCCTTACACAACTCCGGGAGTTTAACACCCTGAAACCAAGACACTTAGAAATGCTGCTGACCCTGTTTGAGTTTGAAAACCCTGGGGTGTTGACTTCCATGTTCGCCTCCTGATTGGGTCTTATCAGTCACCATGTATCCTTCCCTGATTCGTCATGCATCCATCACGTGACCCTTTTCCACAACTACCAAACTTTGTTTTCTGCTGCTCATATGTTACTTTCAGTAACAGTTCCACCTTGTGACCGGTTCAAGCAAAAATGTCTCTGGTCTGATTTTTCATTGTTGCTTTTCCTCATTAGTGTTTGTTGCAATTTAGCAACCAACTGCAGAGTGTGGACAGAGATTGTTTGTGATATGGAGTAAAATGCTGTTCAGTACAGATATATTTTGTTTTAAAATGATGAAAAAGTATTAGTGTGGACAATCTTATTTACTCCAGGTGGCTGTAAATTGAGTTACTTGAACAAGAATAGATCAAATCCACCTGTCATCAGTATACATGCTTCAATTGCGGGGATAAAACTCAACAAATCTGACCTTTAGTAAAGAGTTAAGTTGAGGAGTTAAGTTGGTCAATGCCCCAGATTTGATTAAATTTGATTACTGATCTAGAAACATTGCAGAATCTTAAATATTTCTTCTTCAATGTGGTCTCAGACTTTTGGACCCCACTGTACATTAGTGGAAGCCCATTTGGCAGCAGTCAAAGCTTCTAGATTAAATCTTTACAACCTTTGCACACCTAGATTAGGGTACTTTATCAGTCTTCCTGGCAGATCCAGATTGGATGGCTCTATACCTTTGCCCTGATCTATACCTCACCATGAATATATTGTGGACATTTATGAGCGTTCTTGGTCTTCATGGTTCGGCCTTTGTCCTGACCTGCAGTGTGAACTGTGGGACCTTATATACACAGATATGTGCCTTTCTAAACTAGGTGCAATCAGTTCAGTTCACCACAGGTGAACTCCAGTAAAGTTCTAGACTTATCTCAAGGATCATTGGAAGTAAATTGGAAGCAGATGACCACAGTTTGGAGCCACAGCAAAGGGTCTGAAGACATTTGTACATGAGAGATTTCAGTCTTTGTTTTTAATAAGTTTACTAAAATTTCTACAAACATGAGTTATATTCAGTACCATTTTAAATATTTTCTCACTTAATGATTTAGGAAATGTCTTAATATGAGGAGTGTAGAACGACATATAATAGTAAAAGAAATATCTATTTACATACACGATAACTTCTGTTTGTCAGCGTGTTGTGGTTGCAGTTGAAATCAGACTGCTGCACATCGCTTCCCTTTCACCAAATCTGCGCCACGTCGTCATTATCAAACTCACACTACTCTCCCCTACTCGTCTTTCTTTCCATGTAATATTACTGCTGTAGTCTCTGCTTCTTTCTGAAGCCACTGTACAAACACATGTTGCCTTTAAAGGTGAGGCTAACCTCCATCGTTTATCACTGATAGTTTCAGTGTGCTCCAAGGATCCAAACCTCCAACTGTTTTCCTTCACTTTCAGAGGAGGTTGTCTCCTCCACCCTGAAGATCAGCCTCCCAGCTGCTCACAGTTTATATGGACTTTGGACAACAGACTGTGACCCCATCCATACTATCCAGAGACATTGTCATTAGACATAATTGTAAACAAAGGATATCAATGTTTTGTACCCAGCACACTTACAGGATCATGGGGCAATCATCAATGGTGACAAATACACTTTATCCTAAATAAATAATATAAAAGACTATAAATGACATATAATATGTAGTCTGAGGACGTTGCAAAATGGACAAAATGGCAACCACAACCAAATGAAAAGCACAGTGGTGTGTTTTACTTAATATGATACACTGTGCACATCCACATGAACAAAAACTGGACCATTTTTGTTCTTTATCACTATGAATTCAATAGTTATTTTACCAGACAAGTAGAGTTTGAAACTTTGTCTGACACTGTGATCACCACTGCACAGTGTTTACTGCTGTCAACATGTGTACTTTGCTGCAGTGAGTGAATTCATAGATTACAGAAAATCCATTTAAATTATCAGTTAGATTTGTTTTCACTTTCAATATAACACATAGGAGGGCTCTTTCACTCACCCTGCAAAGATTTTACAAAACTGTTGAAGTAACCAATGGTATTTCACTAACACATTACATAACAGACCTATCAAGATCTGGTCTGAAAAAAGAATGGAAGTACAAAAACCTGCAGTTCCTCTAATGACCACTGGCTCCAACAGTGAGTCAATCCCCACAGACTCTCATGTTAAAATGTCCAACTTTACAGCAGAAATAAACATGTTTACAGCCTGGTACAAAAACAGTTTTGGTGACTACAGCTAATTTCCTCCTTCATGACAACTGTTTATATAACTCACCTGTTTACATTTTATTAAGGATTAAAGTTATACATAATAGAGGGTGTGGCCTGACAATGGTCACTTAAAATGATTCAAATGTTGAATACGCCTGTGCCTCAGTGATAGGAGAGTGAGACCCTCACTGGGGCTGATGTTTTTATTATAAAACATACATTTTTCAAATTCATGACAAAATACACAATCTTTATTAAACACTTTCAGCATTTTTAGAGGCAGTTACTTAAGACACAATTAGAGCAAATTTAGTGCTTCAATATTGACTGGAAGTTACTCAAGTCATACAGGAAAAAGCAGCATGAAAAATAACAGACCATTTATTCAACCGACATTTACATTCAATCAAAATCTGTACAAGATTTTGGAAAACCAGATAATTTGTCTGAGAGAGAGGATGACACATCACCTGGAGCTCCTCTACAGACAATGACAACTGGCCTGACAGGTACTCGGAGTGTTTGAGCATTTAAGCCCTGAAGAACATCATCAGTCCATTGTACACAAACCTGCCTGAGTACAAACAAACAATAAAACACCCTCATGCTCCTCGCAGTCATAAACCTGCAAAAGCCTGGTTCTCTGCACCATTTGTCTCTGGGTGACAGTGAAGGCTGTTTGTCTAAATGCAAACTTAACTGTCTGAGGTCAAAATAAAACACGCCGTCAGCTCATTGTCCCATCGCTCAACATACAACAATAATCCAGCTGAAAAGTTCTATTTGAAAACTTTGTCCTCAGGCTGAGAGACTGCTGCAAGCTAAAGCAACGACCTGCACAATAACAGTGTTCTCTGTACTAAATACAAGGTTTATACAAAGTGCTAGTGCTGGAGATTTGCTCTTTACAGGATAATGTTTTTTTTTGTTTTTTTTTTTTTTTTTTTTTTTACAATTTGTGGTTCATTTCTATCAGTTATAACTTGGACACTGGTGAGCTAACATTTAACCACAGAATTGCTCTCACAGTCATTGTCCAGACATTAGATGGTCCGGAGTCACAATTATCTGTTCAGCACAGCTCACCGGTTCACTGATAGGACGACAGGTTATGTAACTGATCAGAATGGATGCTATGAATGACACCCACTGGTGTGCTGCACCTCTGTGCTGTAAAATTTTAAAGGAGCTATTTGTAAGTTCTGATAATGCTACATAGCTAACGTTAGCATTAACAGCCTTTTATATATCAGTCTAGAAGAAACATTGTGAGTTCAGCATCAGACCTGATTCCTTTACTCACCAACATCTGTCTCCAGAGGTAGAAACAAACCCTCCTGTTTTACTTTTATTTCTATCACTTCGTTTCTTCTACCGAAATTCGTTAGCATGATAACCAGCTTGCTTTGCTGGTCCATCTCATGAGTACTGGGGTGTTGCTGTGTTCTCCAGATCTCAGTAATGACGTTGTTGAGTACAAAATTATCACAACTGATAGATACCATGGCCACGCCCACTAAAATGAGGCCCAAACTGTTATAAATTAAAATTCCCCTTTAAGCATACTCAAAACAAACTGAGGTTTTGCATGCAGTGTGGAAAATTACGTCTATGTAACAAAGAATACGGATTACACATTTAACTGTGGTGTATGGCCAACATTCTGATGCCTCATTTATAACCACTAAATACAGTATTTCTGCTTTACCTCCGGCTGTTGTATTACTTTTATTTCCTGTAAATCTCAATGTCAACTCTGTCCATCTGACATGGATGTATAAAACAAAGAGCCCAGAAGTCACAGAATGTATGGAAGTCTAGCAACATTCTGTCCGAGAACATGTACACTAATGAATGTCTGAAGGAAACATGGTAGTAAACGGTGAATGTTTGACTGAGGTTAGTGTCTGGTCAGTCTGCTTCGACAACCTGACAGTCCCAGGTAAGAGCCAAGGAGGGAGGTCTGCTTCCACTGTAGGACACTGAAGAGATTGATGGAGGGACAGGATGAGGACAGAGAACAAATATATATAAAAGTCAAATCTGACTTTGTTGCTGTTGTAGTTGCAGAAAGTAAATTCAACATTTTAATGAATCAAGATACAGTATCTCTGTCAAATGGACTGATGACAGTGAAGACACCTGGCACCTTCCATGTCTGCCACTGATTTTACTTGAGCTACGATCAAATCTTCTCATACACCAGCTAGAAGGTGTTAGTTCCTGTCAATCCTGTCTCATTTCTTCTCATTTCATGATTAACGATAAAAAAAACAAAAAAAAAAACAGTTTGGTCTTTACAATGAGCAATACAACCTCACTGATCCACTAGCATAGCTATAGATTCTAAACCTAGTCTATGTACTGTACCCAGGTCCCCATTCAAAGCAGCAGTGATACTGAGAGGATCATTATATGTGAATTTAAAGCTCCATATTTTCCTCTTCTTCTGTGTTTAATTTAAAGTGTTGATCCATAAGAAGATATATTTGTGGTTTTAAGAACCAAAAAACCATCTCAATGTAGTTTTACATCTCCTCTCTCAGGCTTCTCTCTGGAGCTCTAGTAACAAAAGGTCAATGAGCCAATCAGAAGAGAGGAGGCACTGAGCCTCTTTTCTGATTGGCTGACTGTGTTCAGAGTGGTCCAATAAAAATATAGCAGATTTCAGGTAAACACAAGAAACCAAATCTCGCAATGTTGGATGGTGGGTCCAGGTGGGTGGGGCTTGGGGTGCGGCTGAGAGCGGTGACTGCTCTTTTGTGACATCACAAAGTTCCAGAAGTCCTGACAGCTGGTTTTAAGGCTCAGTTTCTGAATACAGGCTGTGTGCATTTCTCTTTGGACTGAGGCTTTGATACTTTCACAGTATTAATATTGAACCTAGACCTGATCTATAATCAAACAACACATGGACATCTACCTTTATACTATATGGAGCTTTAACTGGATGAAGCGACTGCAGGTGACTTGTCAAATTTTCACACATACGAGTGATGATTGAAAACATTTGACTGGAATGGAGAGATTTGAAGATACAAAGATAGAGAGATATAAGTTTAAATTTTAAAGCGACAAAAACACAACTGGAAATTCAGCTACAGATGTTGTCAGGATGGTTGGTAGAAAAGTGAGCATCAGTTATAGAATAGGTCTAATTATACTTTAGACTAATATACTGGACTAACTGCACAGGCTACACAAACACTGGTAACAAACAGAAGGTTGTTGTTGTCAGATGCCCTCTGTGGTCTCCACAGCAACTGAGGCCAATGCACCAAACCATTTCCTGGTGTGGTTTTAGATGCAGACACATTTCACAAATCCCAACCAACAGAACATCCCTATTCTCACTTCATTCTCATTAAAACTCGAGCTATAACTATTTGGAATATATGATTATTCACATGCTGTTAGAACACGCGCTTAGAATTTAATTGGGAAATGAACAGCTATAGTTACGTATCTTTATTAGTTGTTTAGTACATTAAGTCACTGACCATAACAGTGCGACTAAATCAGACCATGGCAAAAATAGGCAGACAAGCCATGAATTATTTGAGCTCACCACCAAGAGTGGTCAAAGGTCAACAAACACGCTGAGGCCCAGTTCCTTAAATGTGACTCATAAAACAGAGACTTGAGTTTAGGCAGTAGTTTGGTAAAAACATTTGCCAAGTATTTCTTTAAACTGGTGTCATAATGAGTCCTCAGAGATCTTTTCCTTTATATCTCACTTTTAGACCTCCTGTTTTATTTAGGCTGACCTCTCCGACCCACATTTGTCCTCAAGCTTGACGGTCATGTCAGGGTGCAGGGGGTGGGGGAGTCATATTCATTACTCAGCACTCCAAGTACTAAAATGACACTATGCTACAATCAGCAGCTTTATGAATTACGTACCAACTGTTGTTTATTCCATATTTCTACTATAACAACAGACGACATGTTATGATAAAACTCATCTGAGTATAAAAGCCAGTCGCACCAGACTACAGCTGGATGTCTTCACCATCACACCATGAACTCAGATATAATTTAGTGGCACTGAATGAGCCACAATTACAACAGCAGCAGTCATGATAACAGCTGACAAGATCAGCTTGATCTCACTTCCTGTTTTATATGCAAATTGACAGGTATGTGTTGGTGAGAGAGAGGCAAAACACACAAAGGCAGAACACCTGGCTTTAAAGTGTACCAGTTATGGAGTTAAACATCCCGTAACGGCTGAGCTGAAGAAGCCGCACCGTGGATGCAGAGCCGGGGCTAAGCTAAAGGCTAGGAGATGGAGAATTTCCTACCATCAATCCCCATGGGAAATGTCAACTCCCTGGCTAACAAGTGTGATGAACTGGAGGCACTTGTGAAGAACCAGAGCGCATATCGTGAGTGTAGTCTCATGTGTTTCACGGAGAACTGGTTAAACAACAACACCCTCGACAGTTGTGTGGATTTACCCGACTTCACTGCAGTACGAGCGGACAGAGACGCCAGAGCAAGTGGGAAGAATAAAGATGGAGGTCTGGTTCTGCTTGTGAACAATAGATGGTGCAACCCCGGTCACATCACAGTGAAGGAGAAGATCTGCTGTCGGGATATTGAACTGTTGGCAGTTGGTCTGAGACTGTACAATGTACAGAGGGAGTTCTCACACATCGGTGCCATTGTAGTTTACATTCAACCAGGAGCAGAGCCTGCAGTCGACTGTTGCGAGAGTACAGACCCAGCACCCTGATGCATTCATTGCAATATCGGGGGATTTTAACCATGTGACTCTCACCTCTCACCTGACTGGCTTCACTCAGTATGTTGACTGTCCCACAAGGGAAAATAAGACACTGGATCTGTTGTATGCAAACATCAAGGAGGCCTACACTGCTTCAGCTCTACCACCACTTGGCAGATCAGATCATAATCTGTTTTTTCTTCAGCCTTCCTACAAGTCCTGTGTACTGAGGCAGGCTGCAACCACCTGCTCATTCAGGAACTGCACCTTGGTTTTGCACAGATTGGAATGTCCTGTTGGAGTCACAGGGAAATGATAACAGCAAGGACCCTGACCTTGATAAAATGGTTGAATGTACCACGGACTACATTAACTTCCGTATGGACACTGTAACACCAGCAAGGACTGTACACTGCTTTCCAAACAACAAACCCTGGATCACCAGGAACATCAAGACCCTCCTCAAGCAGAAAGAGGAGGCCTTCAGGGATGGAGACAGGGAGAAGCTCAGGTGTCTGCAACATGAGCTGAAGAGGAGATTAAAGCAGGAGAAGGAGGACTACAAAAAGAAAGTAGAGAGGAAGCTGCAGCACAACAACACCAGAGAGGTGTCCACAAACACTGCAGCTGCAACTCCCTCCACACTGAAGTCAAGTCTGCTGTCCTTTACAGCTGAGGAGGTGAGGGCGGAACTCAAGAGGCTACGTCCTGGAAAAGCAGCAGGAACGGATGGTGTGTGTCCGAGGCTGTTAAAGGACTGTGCAGCCCAGCTGGCTGAGCCTCTCCAGAGGATCTTTAACTTAAGTCTACAAACAGGGAGGGTCCCAGTCCTGTGGACAACATCATGTCTTGTTCTGGTTCCTAAAGTAGGACGACCGGCTGAGATAAATGACTACAGACGGGTGGCCCTCACATCACACATCATGAAGACCCTGGAGCGGCTGCTTCTCCACCTTCTGAGGCCACAGGTTGAACATGCACTTGACCCCCTACAGTTCACCTACAAAGAACATATTGGAGCGGATGATGCCGTCCTTTACATGCTCCACCGGCCCATTCTTAATTGGATGAGCCAGGTGGTTACATGAGGATTATGTTCTATGATTTCTCAAGTGCATTTAACACCATCCAACCCCCCCATTCTTAAAGACAAGCTGGAAGGGATGGGGGTGGATCCCTGCTTCACGTCCTGGATTGTGGATTACCTGACAAGACGACCAGGCTGGGTAACTGTGTCTCAGGGACAGTGATGAGCAGCACTCAGGCTCCACAGGGGACTGTTGTGGCTCCATTCCTGTTCACCCTGTATATGGCGGACTTTAAATACAGTCCTGCCACATCCAGAAATACTCGGATGACGCAGCTATTGTGGCACATATCAGGAACGGTCAGGAAGAGGAGAACAGGGATCTGACGATGGCCTTCAGTGAATGGAGCGACAAGAACTGCCTCCTTCTGAACACCTCCAAGACCAAGGAGATGGTCACTTTTGGAGGTCTAGGCCCACCCTTCAGCCAGTCAACATTTGAGGGAAGGACACTGAGGTGGTGCACACTTATAAATACTTAGGTGTGTTGTGAGGGACAGGGAGTTGTGGATGTAGAGAGATGTGTGTAACGTCAGTGCAGTTTCGTGGAGAACAGGAAAGGCAGACACTTACTTCTTGAGAGCAGTGATGAGGTACATGCTCCTGGGCATCAGCAGGAACACCTGATCTGTGAGCACAGCATCGATGATCTTCTTGGCCACATAGTCTGGCTTCAGGATCGGTAGCAACCTTGGCCACCTGATGAAGAGATGAAGAAGGATTAAGATATAAAATACAACCTCTAACAGCAGGGAACCAACTACTAGTGAAGTTGGGTTGGAACTGAGCCTCCGCCAATGAGCAGTAGCTGAGCTTTATGTGAGACTGCAGCAGCAGCAGCAAGACATCAAACACTGCATAGTGTTTAGTTTTGTATTATTTAAATGTTTGCTCAGATTTGACTTCCAGCTAACTAGCTACTCACACACTCTGTACTTTGCCTTGTTCTTGTTTTCTTTTCTAAAGTGAAGCCACACTTTAAACTTTTCACAGTTTGCCGTGGTCCATCTTTCACACTGTTATGACATTTGCTGTGAATGCTAGCTAGTTTTGAGAGTTAATTGTATTGAGTAAATTTTAAACTGTTGGTACTGTCAGGAAGAGATAAGCTGAAGCTAATCCTTTTTTTTTTTTTTTGTTCTTGGCATTTTGGAACTGGTTCTAACTCAGAACCAGGTTTCAGTTACTAACCCTGTTTACCAACGAGCACTAAGTTCCCTATCTGCCCTGCAAGAGATGACTTGTGGCTTGGTAGATCTCTTTAAAATGGCATTTCTGAAAAATAAATAAAGCCCATGGTGGGGTTGCCCAATCAATGAACATTTAACTGTCATGTCCTAGAGCCAAAAATGCCTCAGATCAGAGGTTTTCAAAGAATGAAGCAGGGAGGGTTATACAGAGCTCCTTAAGAAGACCCCTCCTTATGCCATATTTGATTGATGACACTGAACCAAATGACATATTAGCACCTCCATCTGTGATTTTAGAGCAGGCCAGTATTCAGTAGTCACAGGTGTGACATGTGACACAACAGCGTCTGCATCTGTCCCACCACGCCAGCTCCCCATTTCACACAGATGTCAATCCAGCTCTGTGGTTACCTCCACTGCGAGTATAAAGGTGGAACAACAATGCCCTGCCCCCTTCGGTCCATGTTCGCACCCTTTATACAGAACAGCCAGGTGGAATAAAGGCACAACATTCACGCCTTGAACAGGCTGTGTAAAAGGGGCTAGAGTGGACATATGGATGTCAGGGTTGTAAAAACAGCAGGAGGTTATTTACTGTAGTTTGGCTGCTGATTGGGTCCGTTTACCAAACAAGCAGATACTGTGACACCCACCCACGCAAGTAAAGTACTACTTAGCACCCGATTTCTCCAATATGTATAAAAAAATCTCACTGTCATGGAGTCATAGTTCTGTAACTTCTGAATCCGTGTTAAAGAACAAATCATTATGTCTGAAGACCACCGCCAATAAACATCTATAAATCTTCTAAGTAAGTAAGTAAGTAAGTAAGTATTCCAGTGATACCGTTTTTTTTTTTTATATAAATATAATTTTGTGTGACTAGGTATGTATTACATCTCCTGCACATATAAAATTCTCAAACTTCTGTCTTGATTTATTCTTATTATTAACATTATTTTATTTTAGATTTTTTATTGTATGAGCCCTCTGGGCTTCCTTCACAATTAATACCTTTTTTACTGTGTAATATTTTACTGCCGACCAGATAATCTGATGGCAAATTGTTTATGCATATTTTACTAACACGATGCAATCTACATGTTTGAGTCCATATAAACGACGCGAGTTAAAGACAGTATGTGAAAAAGCTCAGGATGTTTATACATCACATGAGACTAACAAGGAGGCCCAACACTCTCCAAAGAGCAGCGTTCAAAATACAGTCCGAGAACTGACCCTCAGGTTCACTTGTTTTTGGTGACACATATATCTAAGCATGGACACAGACAACTCAGACATTCTAATCACTTTTAAGCAGGTCACAGATTTTTGGATGTTTTGTGGTTATTTTGAGGAGCTGTGTGTGTGTGTGTGTGCAGATGTGAGGAGTAGGAAGTGACAGGCCAGGTGTTTGGTGCTGGCGTAGACCATGTGGCCTGGTGGCTTCAGGGGCTGTTGGACGGATTAAAGCAGGAAGACAGAAATAAAGATGGACACAAGTCTCCAAACACTTTTAAAACCTGACCCCAGGACATGTGGGAGTGTAGGACAGAGGCCAGGCAGTGTGTGTGTTTTTATGAGGAGGTATAAAACTGAAAGACACTGTCAGTCTAATGTGTACAGTCAATCACCAGCACACAGACCTCTGGCATTATATTGTTTTGTTGTTGAATAGTTAGTATTACTTCTCTCTTCTCCATTTATCCACAAATCTCACACAATAATAAAAAGGCTTAGTCCTTCTGATTTAATATTGTTTGTGGTGTGAGATGTTGCTTTCAGGCTCTGACCGTCGCTCTCTATAACTAGATTTCCCGCCTCATGGTCGTTTCCTCCACCAACCAGCCAAGTTACAGGAAATATGGTCACAGTCTCTTCCTGAGTCACACGGTTGAATAATGACCAGAGGTGTTTTAGCAGAACATTATGACGTCACAGTGAGGTTGACCTTTGACCACCAAACTCTAATCAGTTCATCCTTTCGTGCCAAATTTGAAGAAGTTCCCTGAAATATCACGTTCATGGGAATGGGACAGACCGGCGGACGACTCTAAAACATAACGCCTCTGGCTCTGACTGTCACCGCCTCGGAGGCAAAATAAAAATAAATATGAATTGGATCAAACTGTAGCCTGATACAGTTTGACAGATATCTGAAAGTCCATCATACATCAAGTACCTGATGACTGAATCACAGAGCCAGGCTTGTTGGGAGATTTTTTCTCAGCCACATCACTCAGGCCGAGTATACAGGATACCACACATACTACAAAATAAAATGACAGGAAATCCTGATTCTTTTTTGGCAGAAAAACAAAATGAACATTTGTTCAGTGGCAGTGGAGATGTCCACTGCAGCAGGTTTCCTTGCTGTGATGGTGCACACCGCACCAGCAGCTTGGCTGTTGAGAGAGTGTGTGTCATGATGTGTCAGTGCAGCGGTGGTACCACAGCTACCAGAGCCGCCACAGTCTGCTCAGAGTGTGAACGTCCTCTGGACACGGCAGCAGAGCGGCTGCTGGACTGCTCCAACTGACACTGTGCACATTCAAGCTGGACGTGCCGAGTAGTTAATATAATTTGGTGATATTTATATAGTGTAGTTGTTGGTTGTGACATCACTTATCTGTTACAAGTCAGTTAACAACACCGATGAATATGATCTTATCATTCTCACTCTCAGGCTTTTTGATGGAGGGATCTCTCAAGTGTCCAGGTGATGTAAGAGAAAAGAAATGTGACCAAAGAGAGAGACACATTTCATAAGACGTGCCTGAAGAGATAACCACGAAATGATGAGTAAAGCTGCTCGTTATCTTTCTGCTAAAGCACAGATTAGTTAATAACTTTCAGTGGACATTCGACCTGTAGTGCAAGTAATCTCACAGCTTCAACAGAGCCAATGTTTTTCCTCACATTCCACATTCAGGGTTTTTTTTTTTTTGTTTTGTTTTGTTTTTTTATAAATAAGTTACAATCTTCAGTATTTTCAGCCTGTATCGTAAAATCAATGTTACTCCTGACAGGACAGAGTATGACTGTGTCCTGCTACACCTGAGAACATCACTGACCTGAGTGATCACACACATGTTTAAAAACTGATGTTCAACACTTTAATACAGTTTCCATAACTTTTCAAAAATCTTTCATGATTTTACTTTTTGAGGACTGGAAAACACACTTTCCCTACTCACTCCATGACCTTCCCAGGTCTTTCCTGACCACATGACCCCTGAACTAAAATGGGTTCTGTCGCTCCAGGATCAGTTTTTAGTCTGTGGGGTTTGTAACTTTTGACCAGAGGCTAGTGGAGGTCTTGGAGCGGCTGCAGAGTTTTGAACATAATGAACCAACAGAATCATTTTAATGTGAACAGATGGAGGAAGTGTTCAATTCAAAAACAGGTTTCTCACTCAATCTGATCAACTTTAACAGGGGGCATTAGAGATGGAGGCTCGTCTTGCGTTAATGCAGTAAATAACGCCTTGGCTCTCGGTCACTGTCTGGGTGTTGTAACTCTACTGCTCCATTTCATGCTCAATAAAAACATCACGCTTCATCTTCCTCTCTTTTTATATTCTTTCATTTCCTCGATTCATTCTCACTCCATTCTCTTCCCCCGGAGCTCCCCGCCTTTGAGCCGTCATTACAAATAAGACTTTATTCTTAAAATCGACTTGTCAAGTTACATAAACTACGATTCTCACCGTTCCTCTTTACTCCTCTCCACTCATTCACCCCCTCCCTCTCCTCCTCTGCTGTGACCAGCTCGTCACACTTTTACACATAAATGAAATAAAATGAGGATATTATATGAAGAGGAGATAACGTGTGAGCGGTTCATTTGAGCGAGAAGATGAGCTTCAGCTGAGATGAGAACAGCTGATTCTTTAAAACCACTGGAGTGATACAGAGAGTGTTACTGACTCTGATCAAAGACGCATCAACATCACAGTTTATGGCCTCGTCTGAAACACTGTGACCTCACGGCTGCAGCTCTGCTCAGAGGTGACGTCATCTCCACTACATGTTAATACACATTTATAGTGTCAACACACCTGACCACAACTACCAGAAATGTAATCTATGATGTATACTGTAGGTCCCTATATCAAGAGTGATGCTGCCACATATGTCACCTATAAGGGGATATATTATTATCACATACTGTATAAACATCCTCTGGATATATGACAATGTAGGTTTATAACATATACGAACACATAATGATATTTGTATATGCACATATATTAAAAATATCTACAGTATATGTTGAATTTTTATATCATATAACATGTTGTGGCCATATATGTTAACTATATTTAATTTCTATATGCAAGTTTATTAAAACAACATACATATAAAAATTCTATATGTTTAATTCATTTCTCACTAAACATGTTCATAATAATAAATAATATCAACATATACTGACAGGGTTTGGGATGCATGTACAGTATATGTAACATATCTATAATCTATAACATAAGCTTCGTCTTTTTTTTTCCTGATAGCCACAGTGACAGAGACAGGAAATTCAGAGAGAGACAGAGAGAGAGAAGAGAGAGAGAGAGAGAGAGAGAGAGAGAGAGAGAGAGAGAGAGAGAGAGAGATGCAGTAGAAGGCCACAAGTCGGATCTGAACCCGGGCCACATGGGCAGGACTATGATGCGCGCTCCACCAGGAGCAGGTATAGATTGAACAAAGTTCCAGCACGCATTGATCAGTCATAACCACTGATCAACCAACACAGGCACAGAGCAGCTCTTCCTCTCAGAGGCAACAAGACACTCAGAGTCAGACTTCACCTGGAGTCATGACACGGGCTCCTGGACTTAATGTTTACATGTTATTCATCTCGGGGAAGTCGTGTGAAGAGACCTACTTAGTTTGACATCCATCGAACATCCCAGTGTTGATGAAGTACGGGCACACGATGGTGGTCTTCACGCCATCTTTCCCAATTGCCAGCAGCTCCAGACCCACTGACTCTGCAAAACCTACAGCTGCAAACTTACTGGCACAGTAGTCTGCAGGGGGAGGGGGGGGGGGGGGGGGGGTCACAGGTGGAGGAAAGTGAAAAAGATCATTAGTTACAGGAAAAGATGAATTACTTTGGATATTTGTTATTTCTCACCTGCTGTAGTCGGCTGTGATTTTACTCTTCACACCCTCAAATTATTCCTGAATAACTTCACTTTTCTGTGAACTAGGAGCTTATTCAAGTTTACCCACAAGACAGACACCTGATTCCTTTTACTTACACATGATTAGGAAACAATAGGTGTATTTTGTTACACACACACACACACACACACACACACACACACACACAAACACACACACCTGAGGTATTATTCTTTTTGTGTCTAAAATTTCATCATCTGTCCGTGAGGATCTGAACGTTGGACTGACAGACAGACAGATTTACCCGGCTGCACAAGGACATGATCAAAGACAAAGATATGAATTTATCACCAGCTGCTTCAGTGAGTCACAATCAGAGAAACCTGAGGGTTGTTTGTAGGTTTTGCTGTTGGAACTTTCACTGGACAAACTCTTGTCTGCTCACTTTCTCTTGTTTAGTTGAGTTTAACTAGACACTGATATTCCACATACATAACCATCATCTCACATGTTTTTTTTGCTTATCACAACACAACAATTAGTTACACCAATGATTTTGTGCCGCAGCTACACGCGTTATATGATCTGATGCAACGCAGGCTTACTGGTGATAAGACACTACGATCTTTATGATGAATATAGGTGAGAGGGCAACTCTGACGACATGTTGTACCATCACCACTGAGGCATAAACTGTGACTGTCAAAGATAATCATCCACTGAACAGATCTGAGGTCTGTTATAAGGAGCAGATAAAACATCACAGAAGGTTTTAATTAACTACAACAATAAAAACTCAGTCCAATGTCCTTCTTGCTTCACGATAGTTAGATCTGTCTGAAAACTAAAATGAACTGAATATCAAATCCAAACAGAGCTGAGTCTTTAAACACAACCTCTGAACAAAAGTCATTTTAAAGTTAGAATTGGCTTAAAAAAAAAAAAAAAAAAAAAAAAAAAAAAAAAAAAAATCAATAGATGTGTGTAGATTTGCTGAGGCTCAGACCAGCGGCTGGTTTCACACAGACTGCTCTGTAGTGTTGGTCCAGTCCTCATTCTGCTCATAGATCAGTTTGATGCGAGTCAGACTTTTTCACAGAAATTATTTTGAGCCAAAAACATTAGACACCTTACTCCCAGGCCAACTCAGGTCTAAGACCAATGTTACCATGGTAACAATCACACCAAACACACCAAATGCTACGCTGAGCAGCAGCACCCAACAACAAGAAACAAGAAAACACGGCTCATAATTTGCTAACATTGTTATAACATTGTTATTGTTTTTTTTTTTTTTTTTTTTTTATTGTTTTAACTGTTCAAGTAAAACGTCCTCATAACTGTTTTATTTTATTTATTTATTTTTACCCAGAATTCATTGTACCAAAGTCAAGAACTAAAGTGCTTTGTGCAACAGATGAATTTAGACTGAGTCTATCTGAAGTCTGGCTGTTTGTTTGTTCTATCTGAGCCACAGTCAGACTCTGTCTTTGTGAAAGCAGCTCCTAGTGTTCATGATGTGCTTCGTGCAGAGTTCAGATCTGTGGAGAATCGGGGTTGGACAGGATTTGTCCGTCCCCCTCTTCAAACCCAGCGTGATCAAACCCAGCACTTCAACAGCAGTGTTGAACCATAACAGCAGCACTTCAGGGACCTGGGCTATGTCACTAATTTAGAGAGAAAACACCCAAATCAGCTGTGCTTCAACACCTGCTGACTCATGTCAGTGTGAATATTTCAGTGAGGCTTTTTGTTTAGTTTGTGCTGAGAGGTCAAGTCACTCACAGCACTGAGTCACTGAGTCAGAGAGCAGCTCTACAGATCGCAACAGTGTTTCCTACAGTCTGTGCACAACAGCTTACAATAAACACCGGACTGGAAGTTGATCAGATTTATTCAAGCTGTAACTAATCACTTCAAAAATGTACCTAGAAATCATGCAGGACGTCCCAAACTCTGCGCTCATCAGCCCTTCAGTTCTGAGCAGGTGTATTCACAGTGGCTTCAGGAGGTAATCAGAGCCCTTCACTTTCTGCACATTCATGTGGTACATTTTATTATTAATGGGTAAAATCACCATGTTTATTCATCAGCCTGCACTCAATGATCCACGCTCACAAAGCGAAAACATGTTTATAGTTGAAGGCGCCAAATTCCCCGTGTCAAAATATTTCCCCAAGATATTCAATGTATTCACGCTTTGCATTCAGTGAACAGGTTTACTGATATATTACAGTGTAGAAATAGTATATGGAGTCCCGCCTGAGTCCAGTGGTTTCGAAACACAAATCATTATGGTTCTGTTTCCAGACAGAGAGAGAGAGAGACAGAGAGAGAGAGAGAGAGAGCATTTCTATTGGCTGTTCTCCAAACGCGTGTGCACATCCCTTCAGATGGACGTGTGTCAATATCTCTGAAGCATTTCAGAGACCGGGAGAAGCTGCTGTTCCTCTCCTGAGCAGGAAACAGGCTGCTGACATCATGTTATATCTGAATGTATTGTAGTGGTTGGTTGTGTAGGTAGATTAGTATGAAAGCAGTTGATGAATCACTACGTTGAAAGTTGCTGATATTTTAGGCTTCTGCTAGCTGTGCTGCTTGTGTTGCTTGTGTTGTGTGCGTGTATGACGCTTGTGCATTGGGGCCAGAGGGGGAGAGCTGCAGGAGGGCGGCTGTGTTTTCAAATTCTGGTGTTTTCTTTTCTTTTCTAGATTTCTTCCAACCCCAACTTGAGCAATTTTTGTTTTTTTCTGTCGTGCCCCTAGTGGCAAAACAGCAGGAAACGCTCCATTCTTATTTGTGGTCTGAACGCATGAGCCAAACTGGATAAGGATTGAAGAGTTGTAGCAGGTTGAATTGATTTGATCCACACCCAGAAAACCACACGTCATATCTCAAATCAAACATGTGGACAGGGTTCAGGGTCGAACCAACACGATTTGTACCAGGTTTGCTAAAGATAAGATGAAAGATCAAGTCAAAAGTATGTCAAGCAAAAAATTCAAAATGGTGAAAAAATTTTATGATGCAAATGGGCGTGGCCTATATCAATATAATCAGCATCATCCAGTCAATCTATAGGCACAATCTTAAATGCCTCACGGTTGCCGAGATATTGGCCAAATTATTTTTTAAATTTCTTACAACACGATGGCGCCAATGCTTCCATTATTGTGTATGTGAAGCACGGACATATGAGGAAGCTGCCGTTTTCCCATAGAAAACCACTGACATGCTTTCATCAGTCGCACTATGAATGACATGCGTGACATGACGCGGAAGAGAAACACACACCTGCCAATCCATTGACTCCTATGAGACCTGCAGAGCTGGCGATGCTGACCAGATGGCCGTGATTGTTGGCGATCATGGCAGGAAGGAAGGCCTTGTAGGTCTGAGCAGAGAGAGACAAAGAGAGACAGAGAGCAAATCAACCACAAGACAAAACACAGACTGTACATCATTTAAATATACTGCAGACTGCTTGTATTCATTATAATTGTCTTGATCAAAAGAATTTAAATGCTCAAATTAAAATAATAGCACTTTGTCTTCCATACACAACATTTTACCAAAAAAAAATTTAAATTAAAAATGTGAATGTAAATGTTAAATTGAACAACACTACAATAATCTGCCTGTAAATATACATTTCCTCAGATTAGAGAAACCATCTGCATTTCAGCTGATATCATGTGTTGATGTTCCAGCTGACAGCTCTCCATGTCTGCTGACTCACTGACCCAGAAGTGGGACATGGTGTTGACCTCCACCGTCTTCTCAATCAGGGAATCAGGAGCCTCCATGAACTTCTTTCCCGTCACAATCCCGGCGTTGTTGACCAGAATACTGACGTCACCCACCTCTCGCTTCACCTGCACAGAGCAGAGGAAAACGTCCATCATGTAGGATGAAATATCGTTCCGTAAAAATATTCAGTGGGTAGACGGAGCTTGTGAGAGACTGTTTACAGGAGCTGTTAATAATCTGAAGAAAGTTACTGTTCCAGAAGAACAGAAGTCATTTCTTTGTCCAACTAAGTTATGAATGAAGCAGATGAAGCTGACTGCGATTGATCTGCTCATTCTAGTTTGGACCAGTCAATAATCTTCTGCATTGCCACCAAAGACAACACAATGTGTCTCCATGACGTCATGCCCTTTATACATTCAAATCTCACTGATACATGTTACAAACTCTGCTTCTTCTCTCTCCATCTGCTGCCTCCATCCTCCTGCTCAACACCCACTGCTACAATCATTACTATTAATAGTCTCATTATGAGTCTGTTCATTATTATTATTAGTCTTATTAGTCCTATTACTTGCCCTATCATTATCTTATCATTATACAGCAGTTAGTTCCGACCAAGTAATTTGATTGGATGAGAGGCATCCCATGAGTGCTGATAGACAACAGCACTGGGACTTTTAACCACACGTATCACTCCTCTTCACAGGTGTTCTATTAACATTAATCAGCATAACGTTAACGGCCGTTATCTGTCTTCGATTGTAACAAACTTTGTAAAGATGAAAATATTTCCAGAAAGAAAATTTGTATTAAATGATGTCTGGTCGTCAGGAGAGGATGAAGGAAGAAGCCTGGATACTTCAGCACACTCCTGAGGTAACGTGTAGACAGAGTAGCAGGCTATGAATTGAATTTATAAACATAACACCAATTTCTTGCTCTTTTCTTGAAACCCCTTGTTCCTTCTGAACATCAGTCCATGCCGCTGCCATGACACGTAGTGTGCAACGTATCAGAGGTTCATGTTCCTATTAATGTACTCCACAGGTCAGAAACCCCTCTTTGCTAATGACCAGAACCAGGACAGCTGACACACTGAACTGTGGTGTTACAGGTTCAAACCAACTAATGATCTCTGGCAGAGAACAGACTCCGGCTGTTGGGAGAACATGAACCAAACAACATACAGGTTAGATTTTGGCCTGTCATCAAGTGAGTCACAGAATAAACATCAATCAGCAGCTGACCTGTTCCTCATTTCAACTGGTGAATGTGACTGAGAAGCTGCTAATCTTCTCTTCATTGCTATCTGTTTATTAGAAAGACAGGACACATCTAGTTTTTGTCTGTTTTGTGTTAGTGGTGAAATGTATTTTTCACCACAGGCTGCACTACAAAGCGTGGATCTAAAATGATCATATCTCTTGACCCCAAGGCATCAAAACAACAGCTCCCTTCACAGCTGTCAGCTAATACTAAACATGGGTGGAGACGAGGCTTACGGTGATTTACACTGTTCTCTAACAGGACGTGTTGTTCGTGTTGTGGTTTGGCTGGAAGGCGTCTGCTGGATCAGGACTCTGTTAGCCACTGAAACATGTCAGGAGAGGCAAACTCGTTTCTTTTATTAACACAGATTAAGAGTCTTCAGCACATAACACTGCAGACATCATCTAATATAAGATAACAACCTCACACTTGCTGGTGTAGCTACAGCTGGTGTAGCTTCAGCTACCCCAGCTTTTATTTTTTTTAAGATGCTGCCAACTCAAACACAAGTGTGTGTTATGAAGTTGATCCATGTAACAGTCACAGAGTCAGTGTGTTTCTGGGGAGTTGACCTTCAACTGGTTCAGATCCTGCTCCCTTTATCCACCTGGATCTAGTTGTTACAGCACCTTCCCATAATTTGGGTATTAGGCCAACAAAGTTTGTTTACACAACAGTCATCCCTCCCCTGCCTCCAGGGTGTGTGCTCACACACACACACACACACACACACACACACACACACACACACACACACACACACACGAAGCTCAACATTCAAATACAGAAATGTGCTTCCTTGAGCTGACTTTTCAACCTTGCAGCATAAAGTTGTATTATTTGTTGGATTTTAGCATTAATAGCTCCATATAGTCTAAAGGCAGATGTCCATGTGTTGTGTGATTATAGATCAGGTCTAAGTTCTATATTAATACTGTGAAAGTATCAAAGCCTCAGTCCACAGAGAAATGCACACAGCCTGTATTCAGAAACTTCTGGAACTTTGTGATGTCACAACAAAGCAATTACAAGCCCCGCCCACCTGGACCCATCATCCAAAACCCTTGCAGGATTTGGTTTTTCTGAGTGTTTACCTGAAATCTGATGGATTTTTATTTGATCAGTTAGAAAACAGTAAGCCAATCAGAAGAGAGCAGGCTCTGAGCCTCTTTTCTGATTGCCTCTTTTGGTTCTTAAAACCACAAATATATCTTATTACGAATCAACACTTCATATAAAACATGGGAAGTGTAAAATATGGACCTATAATGTAATCAAACACGGAGTCCAGAAAATGTCATACTGAAGAATCACACAGTGTCCAGGGCTGGGTTGTGCTATCGTGCATGCCCTTATCACGCAGGCACCACCCTCATTTACATACAATTACACATACACACACAGTTCTCTGTCCATTAGGTCGGACAGTATAACACAACAGACCCACAGAAAATCAGACTTTCATGAAGGTTATTATTTTCACTCTTTAAACTGTAGTCATAAAATGACCTGCGCAGTGTCCTAGTAGTATTGATAATATCAGTATTGGTTTAGATACACTGACTAAACTGCTGGTTTGAAAACTGTCTGATTGTCTTTTTAATGCTGCTGCCACTTTGCCAGATCTCTGCTAATACTTTCAGTACAGTGTTGTTGTAACTGATACTAATGATGGCCGAACCTCCTGTTGACAGCTAGTATAACCCAATAACAATAGGTTAAATTTAAGCTATTAAAGCTAACTAGCTATGCTACTTGGTCAGAAAGTACAGGTGTAAATAGTGCGGTGGGAAGCTCACCTGATCAGCCACTCTGTAAACCTCGTTCTTGTCGCTGCAGTCACACAGGTAGGAGTGG
Organism: Seriola aureovittata; assembly: GCF_021018895.1. Taxonomy (NCBI): domain Eukaryota; kingdom Metazoa; phylum Chordata; class Actinopteri; order Carangiformes; family Carangidae; genus Seriola; species Seriola aureovittata. The sequence continues at coordinate 1,718,272 of NC_079375.1, forward strand.
ACTCTGCTGGCTCCGCTCTGTTTAGCTAGTTTAGCCGTTTCCTTCATCCCCTCCTGGTTAATGTCCCACAACACCAGCACAGTGCCAAGAGCCGCAAACTCCTGAGCCATGAGGCGACCGATCCCGCTGCCTGACCCCGTGATCAGCACCACCTCGCCGGCTATGTTCTTCTTCTTCATGGGCACAAAGAAGTAGATGAAAGATTCCACGTTGTACCAGATGGACAACAGGAGGACTTGGAGAGTTTCCAGGAAGAAATTCATGATGGATCTGATGAAGAGGAAGAAAAAGGATATGTAGGAGTGAAATGTAATGTGAGAGCAGAGTGAACTGAAGTCATTCTACTCTCAATCGATCGCTCAGCGCTGCAGCCAATCCTTTGACTGCAAACAGGATGCCTTTGTTTACAAAGCGTGGTAGAAAAGAAAAAAGAAAAAGAAAGATGGAAAAGAATATGGATCTGTAGATTGGCTTGAAGACTGCAGTGAAAGTCAGTGATTCACATCTGTGTCAGACTACAGTTTTAGAAAACACCACTCCAATAATATTAAAGGAACCGTTTGTAGGATTTAGTGGCTGTGACTTGATGTTGTACCCTCTCCCCCCTTTTTCCAAGCTTGTAGGAGAACCTACAGTGGCCTTCAGGAAACATTAAAAAAACACAAAAGCCCCTCTCTAGAGTCAGTGTTTGGATTGTCCATTCTGAGCTACTGACCGGTTCAACTCCTCGCTGATCTAACAAATTACATCCTCCAACCAAGTCCTCAGCTTAAAATCTTGGAGTAATCTTTGATCAGGATTTGTGTTTTGAACCTCAGGTGTAGAAAGTTGTGCAGTCATGTTTTTATCACGTGAGAAATATTGCCAAGATGAATTCTTTTATTTCAGCCACAGATCTGCAGAAACTTATTCATGCTTTTATTTCCTCATGCCTCTACAGTGACTCCTTATACACCTGTCTCACCAGCAATCATCCCTCTGCCCACAGTTAGTTCAGAATGCTGCTGCCCTAACTCACTCCAAGAAATGTGTGTTCACATCACCCCGATCTCATTGTCTCTACACTGGCTGCCTGTTTATGGTAGGATTGATTTTAAAATTATTTTAAATTACATTTAAGACCAGATTTTCTGAGCTTTTATCCCCCTATGAGCCAGGTCTCATAGGGGACTCAGACAAGTTTTTAGTTTCAGGTGATTATATACTTATGAAAATATAAATATGAATATCATATTGCATCTCTGCCAATAGTTCCTCCTATATCCTACACACTGGACCTTTAAAACAAGTTCTCTACAGTTTATAAACGTATATTTTGAAACTTTTCACATCAGCCATGTTGGAGCTCAGCCTGTGTAACTGCTCAACCCGACATCTGACTAAAATGTATCACCCGCCAGAAATCCAACCCATAGTTTGAAAGCCAGATCACTGATCGTCCAGGAGGTAAATCTGCACATCAAAGGACAACTGATCTGGTCGGTCTGCCGGGCCTCATGTAGTCTAATGTAATAAAACCACACCTACACAGACCCTCCTCCAGATCAAGCAGAGCAGTTGAATTTTTGACTGTTAATAAATATAAACTTTCACTCAATAATCAAGATCTTAATACACCTCTATCAAACCTTCATAAACATATTTACTGAGTTTTGGGTGTCATCTATCAACTTAAATGTTCATGTGACAAAATGCATGTTTGTCATAAATAAAATTACAAAATAATTATCTAAATTGCTGGCAACCAATTTCTATTGATTATCTCATCCATTAAGTTATCTTTACAGTACTAGATTAACTATTTGCAGGGCTTTCTGCAAGTGTCTGGTAGGTACATTAAGTACCCATTATGAAATCATTTTGAAATATTACAAACTCAAAGCAAGTCTCATCTTGGTAAGATCTTACACCTCAGTGAGCATGTACAGCCAGGGCCAAAAATATTGGCACCCCTGCACTTCTTTCATATAATGCACCGTTTCTCCCAAAAAATTGTTGTAATTAAAAATGCTTTGGTATTCACATTTTTATTTCATTTGTTTGCATTGGAACAACACAAAAAAGTAGAGAAAACAAAGCCAGATCTGACATCATTCCACACAGAACTCCAAAAATGGGCCAGACAAAATTATTGACACCCTCAACTTAATATTTGGTAGCACACCCTTTATTTTGCCAACTACTCAAGGTTTCTCAGATTTGAAGGGTGCCTTCTCCCAACTGCTGTTTTGAGATCTCTCCACAGGTGTTCTATGGGATTTAGATCTGGACTCATTGTTGGCCACTTCTGAACGCTCCAGCCCTTTGTCTTAAACCATTTCTGGGTGCTTTTTGAAGTGTGCTCTGGGTCATTGTCCTGCTGGCAGACCCATGACCTCTGACGGAGACCCAGCTTTCTGACACTGGGCCCTACATTGCGCTCCAAAATTCTTTGGTATGTTTGACCGTAGGGATGGTGACGGACAGTGCGAGCTGACACTGTTGTACCCTGTGCCTGCAGGTCAGCTTGAATTTGTTTGGAAGTTGATCGAGGTTCTTTATCCACCATTCCAACAATCCTTCGTTGCAATCTTCATCGACTTTCCTCTTCTGTCCACGCCCAGGGAGGTTAGCTACAGTGCTATGGGCTGTAAACTTCTTGATGACGGTGTGCACAGTGGACACAGGAACATTAAGATCTCTGGAGATTGACTTGTAGCTTTGAGATTGTCCATGCTTTTCCACAATTTTGGTTCTCAAATCCTCAGACAATTCGTTGCTCTTCTTTCTTTTCTCCATGCTCAGTGTGGTACACACAGACACACAGCACAAAAGTTGAGTCAACTTTTCTCCATTTAAACTGGCTGCAAGTCTGATTTCTATATTGCCAGCACCTGTTACTTGCCACAGGTGAGTTTAGATATAAATTAAAAGGAGCATCACATGCTTGAAATCCTATTATTTCTTACAATTTTGAAAAGGTGCCAATAATTTTTTCCGGTCCCTTTTTGGAGTTTTGTGTAAGATGATGTCAGATCTGACTTTCTGTGTTGTTCCAATGCAAACAAAAGAAATAAACATGTGAATACCAAAGCATTTTTAATTGCAACCATTTTCTGTGAGGGTGCATTGTCTGAAAGAAGTGCAGGGGTGCAAATATTTTTGGCCATGACTGTAGGAGACAATAAAACCAATACCTGAGTGGAAAGTAGCAAAACCACAGCTCTATCCACTAGTACATGATTTGAAAAATGGGAGGGATGTAAAGTTTATTTAAGTAAAAAAATCTCACTGTATGTAACCTACTGCTAGTTTGGGGGGGATATTAACCTACCGGAAGTTAGGTCACTTTAAAAGCCACCACATACCGCTGATACCTTTAACGGTTCTCACTGTGACATTTAAACAAAACAAAGATAGCGACTTTTTTTGCAACAATAAGTGACGGATATTTAACGCACTCTTTGTACATTCGACATGAGTTTCTAACTTACCGCGAGTCCTGCTGAGCTACCGACTGTCTACCAGCCTGTCCCTCCCGCTCCCATCAGCTCTACCCGAGACCTTTGCTCCCTCACAGGCTAACGTTACGACACACAGGCTCTCTAACCAGCCGTGTGTTATCTCATCGATGCTGATACAGACCGACACAGAGAGTGTGTTAATGGCTCCCGGAGCCGGGGAACGTACCGTGGTGTTTTTGAGGCGGGAGAGCAGCGTGTGTCTCACAGGTTGTGCTGGGACTGTTGGCTTGGCGGAGGTTCGGCGGTTTCTGTATCCTCCGGGGAAGAAAAGATGTCAAATCAAACAGAAGCGACGCTGCGCTCAACGGGGAGGAGCCAGCTGCATCACATGACGTGAGTCAACCACTCCCAGCCCCGCGCGTCTCCTCTGCCACGGGAGGAGTTGTGGGACTTGGAGTGTGTGCGCTTTTCCACATTTTTTTTTTTTTTTTTTTTTTTTTTTTAAAGTAGATTGAATGTACAAAGAACACTGAAACTAACAAACTAAATAAATAAAACACACAGCACATGACAGTGAAAATAAGTCACAACAATGGCTGAGCAAACGAGTAAAAATCGTTATAATTACAATTGTGAGAAATATGATCAAATAATCTTAAAATTTTTAGATTTAATTACTTTAATTTAATGTACTGATCAAATTTCTTTTGAAACACCAACAACAATGTTATTCAAGCAAGCACAACTTTATTTATATACACACACTTCATTCCAGGTGGAGGCACAATGTGCTGCACATGCAACCAAAGAAACTGTGTGGATAGTGTAAAGACAAAACATTAGACATGAATAAACACAAATTAAACAAACACATAAATGATATTTACTAATCTATATAACAATAATGCAAAGGTACAACAGTCCCACACATGCTTTGGTCAAGTTGTAAAAAAAAAAAAAAAAGGAGGCTGTATGATGAAAGAAGGTTCTGGGTCTGAACCATAGACTGTGTATAAAAATGGACATAGACCCTGGGTCTGAAAAGTGAAGCCACTTTGGAAGTGCCTTAAACCTGCATTATTTCTTTCTGGAGTGATTGTAAGGTTGTCACTTGATATATAACCCCAGTAAATATTTTCTTAATGAGTTCATGGTCAACAACCACACAGGTCGTTTTTTTCAACCCTCTGATACAAGACCATAGGAGTGTCTCCTGAAATAGTGCCCCTAAGGCGACAGGTGTATCGGACTTTGGTTGTCGTGGTTATGATAATAAATGCTCAGTACTAACAGTACTGAGCTCACAGTACTGACAGCGGCGTACCTACCTTCGTCCCCATTGTTACTATAATAACTGTCATGGCTTGGTTAAGTTTAGGAAAAGATGGTGAATTAGGTTGAAATAAGTACTTCCTCAACATTAGACGACCTTTGTTGTCATGGTTACAATAATAACAACATGGTTAACTTTGTTGAAGGGTCATGGATAATACAAAAAACATAAATTGCTACTTTCATGTGGGAATGGAACAGCGCTCTCCTGTGTCATATTCATCCATCCACCACAACCTCCTCCTGACGTGGACTTTGTCTCTCTTTATACTACGTCACCGCACTTTTCCCTTTGCTCCTGTCATCGGTTCGAGGCTGTTAAAGGACTGTGCAGCCCAGCTGGCTGAGCCTCTCCAGAGGATCTTTAATTTAAGTCTACAAACAGGGAGGGTCCCAGTCCTGTGGAAAACATCATGTCTTCTTCCGGTACCTAAAGTAGGACGACCAGCTGAGATAAATGACTACAGACCGGTGGCCCTCACATCACACATCATGAAGACCCTGGAGCGGCTGCTTCTCCACCTTCTGAGGCCTCAGGTTGAACTTGCACTAGACCCCCTATAGTTCAGCTACAAGGAACATATTGGAGTGGATGATGCCGTCCTGTGTATGCTCTTTGATTTTTCAAGTGCATTTAGAACCATCCAAGACAAGCTGGAAGGGATGGGGGTGGATCTCTGCTTCACGTCCTGGATTGTGGATTAACTGACAAGACGACCACAGTACGTCAGGCTGGGTAACTGTGTCTCAGGGACAGTGATGAGCAGCACTGGGGCTCCACAGGGGACTGTTCTGGCTCCGTTCCTGTTCACCCTGTATATGGCCGACTTTAAATACAACTCTGAGTCCTGCCACATCCAGTAATGAAAAGTAGTAGTAATGAAAGCCAGGTCATCGCTGATACACCTACATCTTTGTCAATGCTGTGTATAAGATTATCATTTAGATAAATATTTATTTTATTACAATATCTCCTTTGAAATATTTTGGGTAACAGGTTTATCATTAAGGAACTGGTCTGGATCAACTGACCCTGAAACAGGCCACAGAGAAATGAACCTGAGAAAGAAATACAAGGTTAATGGCTTAATGTTACACCTGTATGTATGATAAACATACATGATGATGATGTAAACCTTAATGTTTAGAAATCTAACATGCCGGTGTTTGCAATAAGAACTAAGAAGGCCGCCCACTGGGTCTGTAACTGATCCGGGGCAGCAAACTCCTGCAACATGAGGCACTGGGATCCAAGCCATCAATACGTCCTCTTGTCCTCATGCATGTCAAACCCCACCACACATGCTCTTCTCCAAATCCCTCAGCGTGTTCCTCCCTCCCAGTCTAGACTCACCACCCTCAACATCACCTCACCCAGCTGCCACCAGCCAAAGAACAACAGCTAAACACTGACAAGCTGCTGGAGGAACAACATCACCAGCAAATCATGCAGCAATAAGAGAAATGTCTCACCTTGTTTGAAAAAAAATGGCTGAAGTGGTGAGAAATGAGTTTTTTCTTGTTTGTGTGCGTGCATTTGTTCTTATGAGGCAGCTTTTGAAGTATTTCATTTATTTAGAACAGGACAGTTCATGTTTCAAACACAGAAACTTGGTGTAATGTATTTTGAAATATACAGGAGTTAATAAACCGGAGTATCTGTTGAGTAGTGTCCTGGATGTTTTCCATGGTAGACAGGTTATGACAGCAATACATATTCAATGTTTGTACACAAATGTAAGGCCCACTGCTACATTATACCACATCAACTTAAGGACTTCAGTGTTTTCTTTCTAACTGCAGCACTACGAGTGGAAGTGTTTTTCCATGTGTGATTCCTACGGATTTGATACCAGGAGAAATGTGTGGTTTAGATAATACAGCAGGAAAATCCTTATGCATGTTCTTGGTAGAACTGCAAGAGAAGTAATCTTCACAGGGATATTATGACGATGGTGTGTGTGGCAGTTGGGTCATGCTCATGACAAACCTGTTACACTGAAAAGACGGTAAGGAGACCTTAACCTTTGTTCTGTGCCTCCACTGATATGCGGATGGTAAGATAGAAGACAGTGTCTCAGCCCCGCTCAAGGTTATAACTAAAAACAAGTTTATTTTTACATAACTGAGACACAACCAAATCCAAACAGAGTGGAAGCCAGGGGAGAGACAGAAGTGGTGGAAACGTCAAAATAATCTCTCTAACCTCCTCTCCTTGACCTCGATGGAAAACATCATGAGGTCAAGAAAAGATGTGAAGGAGTTAACTTATAACTAATGGAGGATAAAATCCTCCTTTCCTAACCACAGAAACAAAACCAACAGGACTGAGATGCTGAAATGAGATAACATGAAAGAAAAATACAAATAGAGAAAGTTGAGTCACCGTTCAAAAAAAATAAGGAACTGAGCAAGAGATCAGAATAACTTCTATTCTGACATTTATAGAGAGTTTAGTTTCCTGGCATAGGAGCTTTTTGTCACGGCTCTGGCTGTGACCCCCCTCCCCCCCCCATCTGTCTGTGTGTGTGTGTGTGTGTCGTGGGCGTGGGCATGGCATTTCATCAGCTCAGCAGTGTAAGAACCCCGGCTCTCCTGCCACTCATCAGCAAATTGTTCAGTGGTAAACTCTCGGCCATTCAGTTTAACCACGAGAGAAACTTGTGGTTTTTCCCCTCGTGCTTTTGCCACTTCACCTTTATCGCAATAAATCCAATGTACTCTCTACAAATACCTACTGTGTCTGTGTCTGCTTCTGGGTCCAAAACAACAGCCCCAACACTTTTTACATTTCTATAAAATTGTTAAATACAGAATTATTTTCAGAGATTTACACAGTGGGAGGGGGATTTAGTGAAATGACATTAATGTGTGTACTATTTTATTATGGTGATATTACTATAAATTAACCTGTTTGTTCTTCATGACTCCTGAATGGAAGAGAATAAATCTATATTTATGGATTTGGGCTTCAGTGGATCAGACAAGGATTTCCATCAGTTCTGGATCGAGTCACAAACAAAAAACAGCTGCTCTGATGTTTCTACATTTACGTGGGTCTGCTGAGGTGAAACTACAGCCGAGGAATTGTGGGAGGGCATCTTCTTCTTTCCTTTCATAAAGGAAGGTCCAGTGCTTCCTCTGCTGAAGGAGATAAGATAGGAAGCACTGAGGCTCCTTTCCTCATCATCTAGAGAAGTGGAGCAGCTCTGATCATGGCTGCAGGTTTGATCCCGATACGGCACCAGCAGCATGGACAAAGGCTGGACTGTGAGCAAGCTGACAGAAACCCTTTGCAATCTGTGGCAACTCATACGGAGTTAACAGTGAAAGCAGGGTGTGTAACTTTATCTCCCTGCTAACTTTGTGGATCATACAGTGTACTGTGGTTCTGAGAATCCCAGATTCAGAACTCATAACAGAGAAAGAAAGCCCATGGGCCAAGCTACACAGTGAGATAAGCACCTGCTCCAGCTGTGGTGCTTGGAGACGAAAGAATTTCAGAGGCCAGATTGGTATGGGGCCTTTGTATCAGTGTCTTGAGGTCAATTAGTGACTCAAGTCAAAGCGTTGAGATATTGTCCCACCAGAATGAGAAGGACGGCCGGACAACACGAAAAAACCCTCATGTTGAAAGGAGCCAGTTGAGTTGGTTCTGTTGGTGGTTAAGATCAAAACCTTGGAGGTGTTTCAGGCATGTCCAACTGATAGGAGCCCCCGTGGTAGCCTCAGAACCGGCTGGAGGGATTACATATCCCATCTGGTCTGGGAACACCTCAGGATCCCCCAGGAGGAGCTGGAAAACGTTGCCGGGGAGACGGAGATCTGGAATAGTTTGCTTGACCTGCTGCCACTGAGACCTGACCTCAGATAAACAGCAGGAAATGGGTGGATGGATGGATGGACTGGGTGAACTGAATTCTCCCGATGACCTCTGCCCACCAATCCCCAAGGGACAGTGCTGGGCTGGGAAGGCAATGTTGGCTCAGTGGCTACAGTCTGATCCACACTGGTCTATGAAGGCAATTATGACAAAAGGGACACCTGTTAAACAATGAGCAGATTTATCTGAGCCTCACAAAAAACCACAACAAGGCTTTGATCAGAATTTTATATTAGGTCCAATAAAAGTGAAAAGTTGCAACAGTAAATGATGTTGTCTGGAGCCACAGTCATGTGGGAGATGTTCTCATCAGAGTTTTAACATTAACTTTGAATCCCAAGAAAAATGACTTCCTGCATGGTTACTTATCATGAAATCAATTTAGCTGAACCTTACCTCTGTTTTGATTGAATGGTTAATAATTAGTTATATTGGTGGAGGTGGCTGATATCATCTGTCCACATCCAGACCTGATGACAAGATGGGAATTAATATTCATTTATAATGATGATAATTAATCTTCATCTCAACCTGCAGATGTTATGAAGAGAGAGGTGACTGATTTATAGGATGAGTTCAGATAACGAGTTTTGTGTGTGTGTGTGTGTGTTGTGTGTGTGTGTGTGTGTGTGTGTGGGGGGGGGGGACAGACACAGGAAGAGTCTGAGTTATGTAGTTACTTTTTTAGTTTTTTTAGTAAGTTTTAGTTTTTTAACTCTTTAATTTTATACATTATGAAGACATATACATCTTTGGTATTATTTCATTGCAGGATGAAAATCACCAGGCCTTTCAAATTAAAATTTTTTTTTTTTACGTTCAGGCAATCCAGTCAGAAGATCAACAGTCAGTCTCTCGGTATTGGTTCCTGCTCAGTGGCGGCTGGCCAATAGGGGGCGCTAGGGCGCCGCCCTCCCTGATGGAAAGTGATTTTTAAATGTTTTTATTTATTTTTATTTTTTCCAAAATAATCGTTTAAAATAAATGATTACTGCTTATTTTACAAATAAATGTGTTTTGAATTATAAAGAACGAGCCATATATATAATATAAACCATTATTTACGGGGTAATTTGTATCCACGATCATTTCCCCTCTCTCCTGGGGCGCTAGAAAAGTTGCCCCAGCACTGCAGCAGCTCAGCCAATGGTAGACTGTTGCTGAGACAAAAAAACACATAGCAACGGGTAATTTAGCCAATTAGCGTCATCAAATTTGTTAAGCTTGGGGTGCTGAAAATATCGCCCCAAGCCTATAAGTATCCTAGCAACCAGAAACAAGTGTGGGAAATCGAGATGGTGTCGTCAAGTAGACAAGAACAAGAACAAGAACACGCAGAGCTTCAGCTACCCGTAAATTCTGTAAAATCGCTCTTGCTAAACCACTTCGAAAGGAGAACTTTAAGGGAAAAACTTCGTGTTAAAGAACTTGGACCTGAGAAGCCCGGTCTGAATTTAACACAGCAGACACAGGAGAAAGGTAAAACTCACCAGAGGAGCTTCTCTCTGAACTGGTATGACAGGAAGGCTTGGCTAACTGGATGTAGTTTTGCAAATGCAGTATTCTGCTTCCCGTGTTTACTTTTTAAAATGCCGGGGGCAGATATTACATGGACTGTAACAGGAGTTAGAGACCTAAAACATTTATCAGCGGATTAAAAAACATGAATGCTCGAAGGTGCACATGAACAACGCCGTCAAGCTAGCCGTGCTAGGCAGGACTAGCATAGCTGCGCAGCTGGATGAAGGACACAGGATTGCGGTCAGAAAACACAATGAAGAGCTGGATCGAGGATCATTGAGTGTGTGAAGTTCTGTGGAGCTTTTGAGTTGGCATTGCGAGGCCACGATGAGACAGCATCGTCCGACAACCCCGGCATTTTTCGGGGATTAGTCGACCTTGTGGCTCGCTGGACGGTGTAGTAGAGGAGCACCTGAAGACCGCCACTGTGTTTAAAGGCACCTCAAAGACAGTTCAAAACCAACTTTTGGACTGTATGCTGACGGTTCTTCCAGATTGCATTCTGGAGGATATAAAAAGGGCAGATTATCTGGCTATTCAGGCAGATGAAACAACAGACACTGCCACTCATTGTCAGCTGGTGCTTGTGCTACAGAGGAGACAAAGTTCATGTACAAATAAGAGCACTCATTCGCTCACTCACTCACTCACTCACTCACTCACTCACCCCCTCACTCACACATACACTCACACAGACACACACACTTTTTCTGTGTATAGTTAACTTTAATCACCATCCACCTGTAAACATTATAATATACCATTATATTGTAATTTTGTACTATGAGTATTCACTAATGTATTTAATCCAATTGCTACATTTTATGTTCCTATGACACAGTTTTTCTTTGTATATAGTTATTTTTAATCATCATCCAACTGTAAATGTCTCTCAAGAACTTTAATTTTGTATTAAGAGTAATCACTAATATACATCTCATATCATTGTCATTATCTGTCAAACTGTTGATTTCTAAAGGGCAATTAAATGATTATTGTTTATCCCTAAAACAATGGTATCTTTTGGTTTGGGTTCTTTTATTGGTATAGTTACTGAAAGCTTCTGGCACATACAGCCCCACCTAGAATATTTTTCACCAGCCGCCACTGTTCCTGCTGAAGACATGAATGATAAGAAATGCTCACAAAACAAGTTAGTTCCATTTCCTGTTTTGTCTCACTGGCTTTAAAGTCACAGTCACAGTCCTGATCAGGCAATACATTTCTGGGAACCTGCATCCACATTTTTCAAGCTGCTAGCGCGAGACAAAGTTACCTTTATGTAGCACTAACCAGCTAACAACCAGCTCAACTAGCTAACTTTGTCTCGCAGAAGTAGCTTGATGTTTCTCTGCTAACTTAATGATGTAGGTTATTAAACTGTTAACGTAACTTCACAAGCAAGCACTAAACAACAATACAGGCCTATATTGGACTGAACTGGACTCTGATCAGCGTAGTGTCAGTGTATTGAGACGGGAAGAATAGATGCACTGGATCAAATAAACAAAATGTGAGAAAATAGAAATGGAGGTTTGTCTCTAGCGAGCAGCTGTGGTAAATTAAATGAATTGTAATTGTTAAGGGTTGTAAAGCAGCAGGGAGAATCCTTTCACATTGGTCTGAGGAGTGACAGGCACAGAGACCAGAACCATCTGATATCACAACTTCTGTTGATGTAAAGACTTATGCAGCAGAGAGACACATCTGACACATCAGATCTTTGACAGATGGGCAGAAAGCAGGTATATCTACACGCCAAACCAGATAATGCTCAGTCTGAAAGCTTTGCAGCACTGATGAGCACCTTTCTCCAGGTCCTGTCACTGTAGTAGCTGGAAAAATATGAAATAATAAAATGGTTAATTACAGAACAAAGTGGAGAAGATTAGGCTTGATGTTGTAGTAAATGGGGAGGACATCTAGCAGAGGGAGAACCAACTAACAGCAAGATCAGGTATGTGGAAGAGAGATATGAAGCTAATGTTTTTATTTGTCTATTTATCGTTCTAACATGAATTGATGTCTCTGGAATTCTCTTTGTCATCCTTTCTTAATGATTTCCGTTGCCCATTTATTCTTCATGGCCCATATGTTACTGTACGGCAGAGAGGGTACTCAGTCATGTGTAGGTGATGGAACCAGGAGGTTAATCAATGAAGTAAAGACTGAACCTTTTAAATCCAAATAAGGACATTCATGGGTTTTTTTTCCAGCGCTGCCTGCAGATGGTGGTATAATTCAGTTTGTGCTAGTTGAGGTAGAGAAGAAGTCATGAAACACTGAATGAAGCAGTTTGACATTTAAAGTCAGAGTTTGAGCGACGCTGTACGGAGGACAGAGACTCAGGGAAGAGTTGGAGCTGAGATTGATGCTAACCTTTGTTCTGATTGTTTCTCTGATAACTTATGAACCAGACGTTCAGCAGGTTTTTACCAGCAGCTGAATTAACACACCAGGGGATTAAAACCAGTAGAAACACTGAATAAAGCAGTTTGACTTTTAGACTCAGAGATTCAGTGACAGAGGACAGGACGTCTCCAGCAGCTGGGAGCTGAGCTGTCTAACATTTCCTCAGCTTGTTTCTCTGATAACTTCAGATCCAGACGTCCGACGACTAAAATCCTTCATCTGGTTCAAATATAGAGCTGAAAACCACCAAGGTGGAAAAAGTGCATGTGGTTTGAGAATTGATGGAAACATTTAAGATAACACAACTCAACGACGTATAGACCATAGGTCTTCTTGTTTTTAGATATTTTAATGTGTAGAAATTTAAATGAAATTAAGATTCAAAGTATTTGAAAGATTTCAGAATTCTTGGAGTTCAACGGGATCGCAGGTGAGAACCTTCAGCAGGATTTGCATCAAACAGCACAGTCTTTGTCTTATTGAGATACTTCAATTGAAGAGAGGGAACGTTGAGCAGCTGTTGACACAGCTTTCACAACAGCCCACGGTTGCTCCATATCCATAAACATTGCATTATTTTTCACAGCTTACATAACAACATGTCACAGAGAGTGCTCCTGTATTGTTTGTGCAATACAGTCAAAACTGTGCTTGGTTCAGCTTTCCTTTAGACCAATCATTTGTTGTCATTCTAGCTGAGGAACTTGTGTTGTCTGTTTACTCCACAAAAAACTAATGAGCCAACTGATGCCCAGACACTGGTGCCAGCGACTTCCTGGTCTCCTTGGTGACAACACCACACACTTCCTCTTTCTCAAAATGACTGTGACGGTGTAATTTTGAATTTCCACTATTATTTGATTGTCCTGTCTTTGATAAAACCTGTGAGTTTTATTAAATTAAATAATAAGATGTTGTTCCCCCATTTCTGTTGTATCAGAAGGTGCTTCCAAGCTCTTTAGGTGATCAATTTCTTCAATCATAACCGACTCTCCCCTGAATAGATTATATTGCTCGTCATTATTGGTGGTTATTTAATGAGAAATGTCATGATTGTGCTCTTATGTCATTAGCACTCTGTTGATGACTTCACCATTCTCATCCTCCCTCCATCTCTGTGCAGGCTCATTGAAGATCATCACTGAGGGAGACATTGTGATGCACAACATCCAAGACCTGCCAAAGAGCTATGTGCATTGTTCTGCTTGAGGTTTCTGCCTCTTAAAAGGAAATTCTTTTCTTGCCTCTGTCGCCAAGCGCTGCTCATGGTGTTAGTAGTTGCATCTCTATAGAGGAATATTATAAAGAGTACCGTCAAAACCTGCTACGAAAAAGAGCCTCAAGATGTGATTCGGTGCTATATAAACCAGAATCACCTCCTGGTGGTTGTCGCCCTCCTGCACGCAGACTAGTTTCAGGTTACATCATACACAGAAAATATGAAGCGTTTGTGTGACATTTTTGTCATAATTGTGTGACGTCTTAAGTAATGGCTTAAAAGGGTTTTGTGAGGTCACACTGACCTTGACCTTTGACCTTTAACCACCTAAATCTAATCAGTTCATCCTTGAGTCCCAGCGAATGTTTGTACCAAATTTGAAGAAGTTCCATGAAGGTGTTACTGAGATATCGTGTCCATGAGAACGGGAAGGACAATACAACTTGGGCTCTGGCTGTCGCCGGTGTCGGGGCATAAAAATCTCCATGTTTTATTAAATGGGGCAAGAGAACTGTTCACAGTTCATCTAACCTTTTCCATTTCATCAAAGTAAACAATGCCTTTGACCCATAAAGAATGAGAGGGGGAGGGTACAGGTGATCTCCACCTCAGTAAAATCAGATGTCTGGCTTATAAGGTAACAAAAGCTACAAAGTCTGCCTGAGTGGGAGGCGGAGCCTCAAACAATGCTGTGATTGCTGTTGGTTCAAACTGAGTCAATATTATTTTAAGATTTGAAATAATGTGAACTTATCCTCTGACTTGAAAGGGTACTATAATGACTGAAACGTTTCAAACTCCTGGTGATTGTCAGGCAGGGACTCGAAGCAGGACTCAGATGCAGAGATTTTAGAAAACAATAGGCTTTTATTGAATTCACCTCAGACCTCAGACAGAGTGATAAACAAAATGGCTATAAAAAAAGACTAGACACTAACTCTGAATCCTGAGGAACGAAAAACACTCCAGGAGGAGGAAAAAGGCTCTAATCAAAAGAAACAAACCGATTAACACAAAACGCTCCGTACGGAGGAAAAACCTGACTACATAAGAATAAACCAAAATAATCTACTCGGGCTCCTAAGCGGAGGATCTAGAATAAATAATAATTAGGCAACATGAAATAAAAATCACTCATACCGAGGAAAAACTAAGATCTATGGAAATAGGCTAAGGCAAGAAATACAAACAAAAATTCACTGTTAAAGAGGAAAAACAAAAGGGCTATGAACCTAAACTATGGCAAGAATTTACAAACAAAAAAATCACTCTCAACGAGGAAAAACAAAATGCTATGAACTTTAGCTATGGGAAAATTTACATTTTTTATTACATTTTACTGTTAGGACCCAAGTGCAGACCGAAAAAAAACTGGGCTGGAAGAAGAAAAAACACAGTTTTACTTTGGAAAAGGAACAAAAAAAAATCCACTCAGGTGTAGCAGGGAATCCACAGTCGTCAAACAGAATCCAAGATTCAGGAACTAAAAAGAGAAAGGAACTAAAACACAAGGAGCAACCAGGAAGAGAAGCACGAGGAGACACTGGGGAACTGAATCGAAGCAAAACAGAAAAATCCAAACACTGGTGACACAGGAGCACGAGGTGCAGGGGAAACTCCACAAAGCCAATAACAGGAATTAATGAAAATATATGAAACAAGAAAACATGACCTTAAGACACAGAGTGGGGCATGACAAGCTTTCTTTTAAAGTTTGAATGATCATCACTTGTGAGGTCCAGCTGGGTGCTGATTGAATTTAATAACCGACAGAAACTATGGCAGAAGAAACTTAACTCTCTCTCCTATCAGACCGGCGGTACGATCAGAGAGACGGAGACAGTGTTCTCCAGACACAGATCAGACATGTTTCATCTCATTTATATCAGTTAAACCCAATCAGAGAAATGAAGAATATGATCATATTCATAAGAAAACTGATATTGTCCAATGAAAGAGAAGTCCTGGTTTGATTAAAGATAAAATGGCTCAATAAATAATCTGATTTGTTATAATTTACTATCAGGTGGTGATACTCAGATCAAAATACTGCTTTATCCACAAATCCACCAGAGCTGGGAAATGATCTGTTTTCTAGCACCACAGGGGACAAACTTTTTTTTTGTGCTGCAATAATGTAGGAGGAAAAGATGAAGTCATGTTGAAAGTGAAAGACAAACAGTTTATAGATATTGGACTAAAATAATTCATTTATAAGATGAATCATGTTCTTCACTGACTTCTTGAAGTGAGTCTATAATATTCAGCTCTGAGTACGAGTGTGTGTGTGACCATGAGCATTGCTCATATATACACACACACACAGATAACATAAATAAAATAACAATCAAGCTGCTTGTCCCTGGTACCTAGATCTGGAGAGGTGGGGGAGAACCAAAACAACATGCTAACCACCCCCAGGTTGATAATCCCAAAGTCAGTCACAGTCTAAACCACTAGTTCTGAACCTGGGGGGGCAGGGATGTGAGATTATCTTCAGCGGTTGTGGTTTGATTTTCAAAAAAATTAAAATTCATAAATATTTGAGAATGATTTTTTTTTTTACTGAATCTCTCATACCAATGTTACATAATGTTTTCATTATAAAAAGATTTGAGCGACTCAGTGAAATGAGTGTGTGTGAATCTGGGAGGGAGAAGTCGTCTGACCGTGGCAGGTGCTAAACGTCAGCTGACGACTGGAGAGAGGCTGAATGTGGAACGGAGACTTCTCAGACAGTGTGCCAGCTACAGAGGCAGAACAGGAAGAGATATGTGATGGTGGACCAAGAGAAGGTTACATTACCCCACTGGTGGAAGGTTTGAGCTTAAAGCCGTTCAGCTACCTCAATATGAGACTGAATGTGTCACGATGGTTGGAAATACTGAAGCCAAATGCAGACAACAGAGGTGTAAGTGGAAAAGTTATCTTCAATAAATAATCTGTCCAAACAACCAGCCCGGAATAAAACCCATTAAATCCAAAAACACTCAAGAACAGGAACAAAACTGGAAAAAAAAAGGTAGATTACAGACAGAGCACAGAGACTAAACACACCAGAGAGGCAAGTGTGACTGAACACAGGTGTAACACATTAGGGTGGGGCAGACAATCAACAAGGAGGGAAACAGGACAAAGACAGGAAGTAATGTAACATGAGACACACAAGGGAAGCGGTTTCAAAATAAAACAAATGTCCAATTATAAAGTGTCCATCGAGGCAAACCATGACAGAATATTAACAGCCTTATCGTCCTTATTCAGCAAGGACCAACCAGCAATCAGGAACCTCTTTGAATCCGCCCCCTCGGGGAGTTAGTGAAGAAGCAGACAGCACTGCAGCAGCAGGAGCATCGGGTGGTGACATGTGCTGCTCTATGAAGAGAGGCTGATGCTGCAGGTACTGCAGTCCGGACAATCTGCACACTCAACAACTTCTACAGCAGCCTGAACCACTCGGAGGCCAGAGAGCGAGCCTCAGTATCGATATTCTTCAAGATGTCATCTCTTACCTGGAGTCCTTGAATGTGCCTTGAAAGACGTACTCTTTGTCAAACTGCTGTTAGAGGCAGATGGATTTTTGGTTGAGTAAAGATATTTTATCATCAGATTGAGTAAATGTAGTTTCAGTCGCCTCTGTAAAAACAGCCTGAAGATAATTCAGATACTAATAGTTGTATTGATTTGGCAGGCACTCTCCATTTTAATTTAACTTTCGTCACCTTTTCCACATGAATAGAAATCTGCTGCTACTGCTCGGCATATGGATTTCATGTATGCAGTTATTTCATACATAAGTGGCTCCTCTTGCTCAGAGATGGGTAATTTAAGACTCAATAGAGGCTGTTGTGAATTACAGCAATTTCTGACTGATGAAGTCATGGGCCTGTTGCATTTGATGGGACAATCAACCTCTCTATTCAGATGTCAGTTTGATCCAGCTGCTACAACAACTGATCTCAAATTAAGTAGTTGTAAGGTTCACCCTCAAAAACAGCCTCAGTGGTTTCCATGTTTTAGAGACTTTAAAGAGATGACCACCAAAACACTCCAATATCCATTCAAATGTAGCTTTATCTTCCTGTCTAAACAAAGTCAAGTTTAGTTTTCTGATTCACTCAGCTGACCTGCGTCTATGGCGTAATACAGTGCATGCTGTGGGTGCCACTGTGCGTAGGAATACGGTAAGTTCAGCATTTGAGAAAAATAGTACCAAAGGAAAGTGCTGTTTTTTTGTACTGGCCCCGCCCACAGCAGCACATCGCTCTGCTAGTGCACCAGTGGTACCACCTCACACAAGCCCACGTCAAACAACCCCAACTAACCCCTTTAAGGATGGCCAGACATTCTCAATGGTAGAAGACGACAGACAGCAGTAGGTCTTAACTCTTACGCCGGTCTTAGCTACGCTCAACTTTGTGATTTGAATTTACACCGAGTGCGTCAAACCTGACTGACCACGGCTGTAGCTGCGTCTGGCGGTAGGATGCACGATCACGTGAATACATGCGTTGTCATTACACCTGGTATTTTTAATGTGTTCTCCTCGTCTTCATTTAGTTCTGATCTCTGTCCTCCAGAGAGAAAACCTGCACGTAAACAATTTCAGGTGCCAACAAACAACACAATAACACAATACGAGCCAGACCACCTTCAGGAAGTGGTGAGGCAGATCTGATCACATTCTGATCATGACGTATTTAATAAAGTGGTTTTTTTTTTTTTATCCTGATAAAGAGTCTGAATGCAGATCACGTTTTAATACCAGGTGTGAATGGGGTGAGAGAGACTTGCAGATCATTGTTGAATTAGTGATGACTTTCCTTTGTAAAGTCATTTTCAATCAGAAGAGGAAATTTAATTAATTGTGAACAGGAGTAAAAGAGTTTAGCACTTAGACCCCAGCAGGAAGTGGATCACCATGGGACGCTTCCATTGAATCAGGTGCTCCAAATAGGAAGGAAACTTCCCTGAAAAATAGAAGATAAACCATAGCTTACTATGTAGCACTAAATCAGCAGTGGGAGGAGAAGAGACATCAGTATAATACATGGGAATAAGGACGTGATGCCAGGGAATAAGACCAGTTATGAAGGAGAGATGACCAGTGATGACGTAGGGGACGTAGGTCATAGATTCAGGGGAAATAGACAAAAATGATACAGAGGAAATAGCGAATAATGTTGTAAGGAAAATCAGTTAACGATGACGCAATGGAAAATAGAAATGAAGGATCAGAAAAAGAGAAGAGAGGCAGAAGAAGAACAGCGGCCCATCTGCTGATGCAGAATGACCTGAAACTGCTGAGGGGGATCAATTACACTTGAGGAGAAATTTTTTGAGGAGATGGCTAAACCAGATATTTGACATTGGATTACTGCCTGGGGTTTAAAAAAAAAAAGAGGAGATGATGAATTTAAATGTGGCTTCAAATGACAAAAGGGGGAATCAATGCTGGTTTTAATAATGGAACAAGCCTCCTTCACCTTTGTGTGTTTGAGGAATAAACTGTAGTTGCTCGAGTGGAACAATCAGAAAATGAGATATCTCAGGATGCAATTCATTTGATGGATAAGTGAATTTGCCAATTCTTAAAAACCCATAGAAGGCTAATGAAAATACACTGATGAGAAGTGAATCAGCACAACCTTCACAAAGAACAGTTATATTACGTCAAACAGAGAGCTTGATGTGGCGTCAATTATGAGGCACAGAAGGGAAGCATTTATTAATTCCTTTTAGCAGCTATTTTATTGCTGGATTAGGAAAAAAGGCTTGGAAAAGAGGGATCAACACAAACATATGGTATCAATGAGAACAGGTTTCACAGGAATATCAGATCAAACACAAAACATTGCAAAACCAATCCAAGCAAAATTATATGACTTTATATAAGTTTTTTTTTCTTATTCTGGACTCACAAAGCAGAACACAACATAAGGTGAAAACTACAATTACTGCATTGCGGTCGTATGCCTCTGCTACTCAGACTAGTTTCAGGTTACATCCCTATTTATCCAAAGTCATAAAAAAATATTAACTATGTGTAGAAATTTTGTCATAATTTCTGTGTGAAGTCTTGAATAATGGCTAAAAAGTGTTTTCTGAGGTCACCGTGACCGTGACCTTTGACCTTTTACCACCAAAGTCTAATCAGTTCATGCTTGAGTCCAATTGAACATTTGTGCAAAATTTGAAGGGATTCCCTCTCGGAGATCTAAAGATGTTGTGTTCAAAAGGCCAAAATCATGTTTTGTGAGGTCACTGACCTTGACCTTTGACCTTTGGCCACAAAAATCTGAAATCAGTTTGTTCTTGGGTGTAGTGTACATATATGGAGGATGGCATCCATAGCAGTGGTCTCAGTTTAACAGTACATCAACAGAAAACTGAAGCTAAGAATTTAGATGATATGCTGCTGTTGACAGGATGTAATGACCTTCGGAGCAGCAGCCTCTGGCATCACTGTGGCACATGTCTGATAGGAAGTGCAGAGATTTAAACCTGGGCTCTAAGGCTGATAAGATGTAAAGGTAGAGTCATATCTCTTTGATAGGTCTTAATGGATGGTGCTCTTTATCTCTCCGACAGGAAGTGACTCCTCAATGGTGCAGACTGTGTCACTCAACAGTCGTTCATGAAGTGGAGCAATGACACATGTTTGTTGCCACCAGCAGAGGTTTGACTGCTTGTATAACCTGTTCCGATGTCTGCCTCAGTCAGGATGATCCAGTCCATGGTGCTTTCTCACCTTTAATAAAAGAATAGGTCGGAATGGATTAAAAAACATTAATTTCATGTATACATTTTAAATGATGTAGCCTAAAATAAGAATTCCTGATTTTTAATTTATTAATTACTCTAATTATTACTCTGTTCTTGCATTAAAACTAAAGTTAGTTTGTTTTCTATTATGAATGATACAAAATACATTTAAAGGATCTGTAGAGGATCATCACTACCACTAGATGTTGCACTGGACCACCAGTATTTCAGACCATAACAATGCTTCTTCAGCCAACCAGGTGTTTTGAAGCCCAGTGAAATTGTCGACTAAACATCCAACAAGAAACCCGACTGAATTGTTACTCTGTGAACATGAGAGCAAACGAAAAACAATCTAGCCATTAGCCCATACTAGCATTACTGCTCAACAGCAATGCTGATAGTTAGCCAGCTAGTGGTAGCAACATTCACCGAACACATTAATTATAAGGGTAACAGCAGTTATCATGTCTACTATAGCCGTCACTAATGAAAACAGACATGTAACGTTATGAGCCATGAAGTTACTGACACATGGAGGAGAGGAAAAAACAGTTCGTGAATGAATAAACAACTTACCTCAGGAGTTTAGAGGACAGCACAGATGGCAGGCTCCTGCTCGATAAACCAGGAGTACCAGGTCCAGCGTCCCCTGGTTTCTCCTCAGTGCATGTGGTGCTTCTGTGGAGGAAGGTCCACCCATTGCAGTTGAGTGCAACTCTTTCAGCAGAGTGCATCTTCCACTTTTGTTGTAGTGTCTGCATACGACACTGGAATAAGTTTTTCAGTGAAATATTTTCACTTTGGTTTTTCATATTTTCATTCCAACCTTCATTTTCGACTACACTGTACAGGTGAAGGTCCTTACAAATAAACTCAGTAATAGATTTTGAAACACTGGTTGCACTTGGGGACATAAAAGGAAACTTTGCCTTAAACATTGTATTCATTGTAGAATCACCACTAGTTGTGCTAACGTCAGCTGTTTTGATTAGGATTATGATGAAAAAGGTGGCTCTGCATGTAAGTTGAGTTTCCTGGGTATCTTATTTTCACAAGACAGCTTTGCAGATCACATATTCTTTTTTGATTTAGTTTGTCCCATCTTTATTGTAAAATCCAAAGTGCAGATTGGTTAATTACAGACATTTTCATTAAAATTATTGCATAAGGGCATATTGCTGAACAACTTCCCCTTTTCGTTTGACTGACAGTCACGGTACAAGCAAGAGGGAGAATTTCAAAATGCAGAGATGCTGGTTTCTCTGAGCAGCTGAGGGCAGAGGGAGTCACAATGGCCTAAATGACTGAACAAGAAACTGCATGATGTGAAGTCCTGTGTGCAAAACCAATTTAGACAGATGCTGGACTGAGAAATGTAGAGAGCTGCCTTGCTGGAAAAAATATTATTGCTATAAAATGTTCCTCCCGTTTCTGAGATTAAGATGGCCAATCAGTTAGATAAGCATCTAGTTCTAGTCTCCTCTTTGGATAAACATAACAGATTACATCTCTGAAAGCCACCAACAACCCCCCAGCCAGGTTGGCTTTTTACAGACAGCCGTAAAGTTCTCACTGGTGGAAATATATTCAATCACATTATGGGGAGGGGGGAATTAGACCGACTGCGCTGATGTCTTTCTAATGTAGAATTTGTGATCTGAACTGGGGTGAAATGTTCAACCTGCTGTAAGCAGTTCAAGGGAGAAAGCTGGACTGAGACATGGAGGCATTACAGAGTAATAGGAGTATCGTTTTTGTACCCAAAGGTACATTTTTCAGAAAAGTACCCTGTAAGATGCTGAAATGGTCCTTAGGGTGATAACTGTGGACCTTTGTTTAATTCTAAAGGTACAAAATCATTGCTGACAGCAAAGGGTACATAATTATACTTTTAACAAGATTAAGGTTCGGGCAGATGATGCTGCAATTCAATGATTAGAACATCTTGATTTAAATAGAGAGTTGGGTTATATATATATATATATAAATAATAATAAATAGTAATAAAATAGGCAACAATTTACATTCAGCTCTTGGTCTTGGAATATTTTTTTCAATTTCATTAACAACACAACTGGCTGTGCATTCTAGTGATTTCAGCTAGTCTTTACATTGCTCTAATGGATTTTAATAATGTTGTAGGGTCATAAGGCAGGCTAACAGAGCCAGTGTTAAAACGCTGAATTAATTGAATCTTATTTAGTATGTGAGTTATGAATTTGCATTTTGTAAGTGCACTTTTGCTGAACTTTGTTCCTGTTTTGTGTCTGAAACCAAATGAAATGTTGCTTGCACTCAGTGATTAGAGGATGGCTGCTTAGGTCTTATGCTTTGGCTTAATGTTGAAAAGCTGCCTTTTTTCATGTGCTGGAACAAATCAGTTCTATCAGAACAATACATTGAAACGCACAGAATATGGATTAGTTTACATATAATTTAATCATTTACAGTTAACTTTTGATCAACTGTTGGCAAACTGATTTTGTCTCGGAATTTTCATAAAAGTAGAAAATGACATTTCGCTCCAACTGTACTTCATAACGTATCAATTCTGGGGGCGTCACAGTGGCTCACCTGGTACAGCACGTACCACATGGGTTTAGTCCTAACTGCAGCGGGTTTGAGTCAAACCTGCTACATGTCATTCCCTCTCTCTCTGCCTGACTGTCCTGTCTCTCATACATTTTTGTCACTAGGGTTAAAGAAATGTGTCTTTAGCGGCACAGACAAGAAGGTACAAAAATCTACCAATGTTCAAAGGTACAGTGCAGCTCGGCAGAGGCTGGGGCTGGAGAAATGCCTTCAATTTGATGTAAAGCTAGTAAGGATAGTAATATTAGAGACTAGGGGCTAAAGTTCTGCTCCTGCATGGTGAGTGTTACCAAGGTACTGCTGTAACTAAAGCCTAAATATATAATATATAACTCACTGTAATCATAATGGTAGGTGACACAGTGGTGTGTTGTAGTCCTTACAGCAAGAACATCCTGGGTTTGAACCAACCCTTTGGCTGAAGCCTTTTTTGTGTGGAGTTGGCACAGTCCCACAGGTTAGGTTAAGTGGTGACTATTCAAAATAAGTGGTATAGGTAATGGATGTATTTCATCATTATCTAACACTGAAGAGAAGTGGATGTACTCAGGTAGTACCTGTAAAATTTTTAATGTATTGTGTGTCCAGCTACTAAAAGGCCATAAATACAGAAATGGTTGGTAAAAAAAAAGGTTGCAGACCTCACCTAAAACTCTGTTTTTTGGGTTAGCAGGCTGTAAACATGTTTATTTCTGCTGTAAAGTTGGACATTTTAACATGGGAATCTATGGGGACTGACTCACTGTTGGAGCCAGACTCTAGTGGTCATTAGAGGAGGTGCAGTTTTTGGTTCTTCAGTGTTGACTTCATTTTTCAGCCTCGGAGGTTGATACTTGGTACTTGCTGTCACCATCTAGCTAGCCGCAGAAGGGGAAGTGGAAGGTAATTTCAAATGCTACATCTTAAACAGCTTGACAAATATCACAACATTATCATTCTCCACAGCTGTACTGCTACACCTGATCTTAAGGTTCCCTCATCTGCCAAAAGTGGGATGCTGACATAATGCACTCACTAGCCTACACAAATAAATGCCTCAACCTCAACCTTTACCCTGACCCTTATGCTAGTTGTTGTTTACAGTATTTCCTGTAACACATGTAATAAATAGGCGAGACAGCAGCAGTATCCAGCTAATTATGAAAGAAAAGTCACAAAACATGCTAGTGGAACATTTTAATTGACATGGAGAACAAAATCTCACTACTGTGGGACTGGAGATGAACCCGTGCAGGACCAAAGGTTAGATAAATCATTAGGGAACAAGGTGTTCATATCACCCTTCTGTGATCATGTCTATGTCTTATCAGCATTTTAATTAGTTAATTGACAAAAATTTTTTTCAGCAAAACACCCCCTTGAGGGTGATTTCTCTCATTGCACTTTCCTTCTGGTCGGCTCTCATGGACAAGTTCGGCTGTGAACAGGACTCTTAACAAGGCCAGCAACAGGATTTCCCCTTCAGCTCCATATTTGTGTGTGTGTATAATATGTGTATGATTTTTTATTTGACCAGATTGAACCAAGGATCCATCCATATCTTGAGGATATAATCCAAACATTTACATTGGTATTGTGGTATTTTTAATGGTTAGATAAGAGTTTTCATATACTCAGCATGTGTGATTTTTGGTTTGTGGTTACTTCAAGGACATGTCATGTTGGAAGGAAATGGGCCCCTGAAACCAGCTGATCCAGGAATTTGAGGTCTATTATAATTTCCCAAACCCTAACCTAAACCTTATTCTAATATGAACCCTAAACCCAGGTCTTGACCCTCAAACAGCCCTGTGAAGGTGTTAGGGCTCATGATGATGGTTTCAACCAAAATTTGTCCACACAACTCAGTATTTGTCACATCTACTTCTACAGTTTCAGTTTCGGTAACTTAGATCTGATTTGATAAAATTGTTGACGCACTCATCAGCTTCAGTTCTTACAACGGCTGACAGAAGTTTGCCTGGGTTTTCTTTTCAGGCTACATACTCTACTTGCTACTCTGACCATCTGAGTTGTGGAGTTTGCTGTGTTGTGGCTCACTGTAGCCTGAGAGGATGAACTGCAGACACTTCTCAAGGCTCAAAGATATAATATTTAGATTTACAGGTGACAATGTAAAAACATATTAGAACTAAACATTGATCCCAGATAAGGATCTAAAGATATGTGAATCTGTCAAGATGCAAATACAACACGATCTGTCATTAAGTATTAGGTCTGCTATCAGGTCAAGTGTTACTTGTTGTATTTATATTTCATCCAATTTCAATCCAAATCCAGTTTCATCATGATGTGTTATCATACTTGTATGTAAATACAGCAAATATTTGCATATTTTAATGTTTGACTTTATTGTGAAAATCAGAACACTCGACCAACACGCCTCAATCAACAGATTCTTTTAATAAATAATATCATGAAAACCAAAAACAGACCAAAAAAAAGATGATTTGTGTACATGTGAATGATTTATGTTTCTCGTTTTTTATCATTACAGGACCAGTGGAGTAGGCAGCAGAATGTTATACAAAGCCAGATGATGCAGTGAGAATAGCAGAAGGAGTCGATTCAGACACAAACGAGTCCAGACTACAAGGTGATTGGTTGAAGAGAAGGGGTTAGAGGGATGGGGGGGGTTGAAGGGTCAGAACTGAGGCATCCTAGTCCATGAACCCACCGTACCTCTTCTGTAGCTCGCTGCCGTTCTCCCAGGCCCGTTTCAACACCGCCCCACTCTTGCTGCTGTCCACCAGCCACTCAGGCCTCCCCACGCGCCTCATGAAGCCTCCATAACGCTTCTTGAGGCCGCGGCCTAACACTGCCTCCAGCAGGTCGCTCTGCGCCACCCCTCCTTCAGCCCGACGCATGAAGCCGCCGTACCTCTTCACCGCCTCCCCTCCCTGACCATCTCCTTCGCCGCCGTGCTCGGCCGCAGCATTAAGGATCTTAAGGATCTCCAGGCGAACGTTTTCTTCCTCGTCCTGGTTTCCAGGATCCTCTAGCGCCCCCTCTGGAGAGGAGGAGGAGCGGCGAGACATGAAACCACCGTAGCGCTTCATGAAGCCGCCGTACTTCTTGGCCAGCTGGTGTTCCGGTGATGTTGCATCCTCGTTGTCAGCCATCATGGCGCCTGCTGCTTCCTGTTCCTGCTGTTGACGGGGGTCAGTGTCCAGAGGAATGTGGTTTTCCTCCTCCAGCAAGAAGTCCCGGCACAGGCGGAGCTTCTGGCTGTCCAACCCACCATCGCACTCAAGTGAGCATGTCTGGGAAAATCAAAAATTATGATCGTGACTTTCAGAATCAGTCATTAATAAAGTGTTTTCCAATTAAAACAGCTGTTTTTCCAGCCACGTGTTATCAATGCACCTGAATCACTACGGTTTCATCCCTCAAACTTTACAGAAGTAACATTGGGTCATTCAGGAGTTTTATCATCTGAGAAAGTTGACGCCCTGATTTTCTGACCCTTTAGTTATTTTAAGGGCTACAAGAAGAAATGAAAGGACTAGTTTAAAATACACTTATTTGCTGTCTTTACGAGAATGAGATGAGAGGATAAATGAACGAGTGTGGCGCTGGAGTCAGGACATATTTTGCACAGAGGTAGACATTATGAATTAAGGTATCAGGATTTAAATGTACTTTGTAAAGCAATGCATACTGAGCAATCTTACGTCTTCAAACACACATCAGGATGGAGGTCAACATCACCTCATCAATCAGCAACATACTGATTGTTGATCATGATTGTGGTTTTGGTAAGTTTTTAACCATAAAGAAGAATTAGCTTTATATCACGGCTAAGCTGACAACAGATTCTTTCAGTCTCCAGTGAGGGGAGCTCCACTGTTCAAGAATACTGAAGTCAGTTCAGTTTTTCATTTGTACATGAGTTAACTGGCTCTGCATGTTGAATTCATCTGTCCAGGACTTGGTGAGAACAGGTTTTCATGCTGGTCTCCGTTCAGGCCCCAACTTCAGTGGAGTTTTAACATGGGCATTTACCAGGTGAAAAAAGGGTCCAATGGAGAAACACTATGCAGTTGCCTTATGGAAATGTAGGATCTATTTTCTTTTACTTGATCAAAAAATCAGGATGTGTTTGGCTGCCTCTGCTTCAGTTTGTACCACTCTTTTTTAAAGGTGCTATATGTAAGTTTTCTCTGCCACCGAATGTGTTAATGCTGAACCTTTAATGTTTCTTCTGGAAGTTAACAGCTGTTAATGCTGTACAGCTGTTCAGGCCATGTAGCAATAGAGAAACCTCACATATAGCACCTTTAAAATCTGCTTCTTATATGTTCTCAGTTTTATGGAAGTCCAAAACTGAGCAGAAAAATACCTTTAACGTCAGACTGATATCTATCTTCTTCTTGGAAGGAAACAAAGAAAGTATATTTGCATGAGATGACTGAGGTATTTTAAAGCTTTTAGGCATTGAAAGAGAAACTGGTCTTCTAATCATCATTTCAAAATAAATTCTGGTTCCATCTTTGGGTTTCGGACATTGGGCTTTAGGAAATGGTGATTTTGAATTTGATACCATTCTGACATTTTATAGATCAATTCACTATGAAATTTCACTAAAATGATTACTTGAGATACTAACTAACTGAGAACATGAGAACTGAATGTATATTAGGCTAAATGTTAAATTAAATAACATCAATTTTGTGTCTGATGGATTCAGAATAATTTTCCCAACAACCTGTCAACTAGATCATGGAAAAATATGGAGAGCTGTTTTTCAATGTAATGCATCACTGTTGTTTCATTTTTCCACCCTAGTTACAGTAAACCATGACAATAGGGTTTGATCAATAATTACTGAATTTTAAATGGAGGCAAACACGCAGAGAAAAAGCTCTGACATCTGTCTGGTGTGCACTGCGACCAAGATTGTGTTCAGAGAGAGAACAACACACAAAAGAGAGAGAGAGGGCAGCAGCTCTCTCTGGTGGCCATGATGGGAAGTACACAACAAGTAATGACTACGTAATGAGGGAAAAGAAGCTAAACACCATTTTTCATTATTCAAGCCTCAGGAAAATTTATAATATTGATGTTACATTAGTCTGGGTCTCTCCTTTCCCTCTTCCTGGCAGGAATAAGTTCAGTAGTTCTTCAAAACCCAGAAGAGTCCCTTCAATATATTTATAGGGGATAGAAGCCCTTTCCTTTGTTAAAGTTATGGAATTATGATTGAGCATCAAGCGCTAATTAACACCATTAATAATGTAATTACAACATTCTTCCACTTCTCTGGTTTATTAAATCAAATATATTATATTATATATTATTTCAGTTTCAGTTTCAAGAAAACACTGAAAGTACTCAATATAATATATAATATCATTTTTTGTGTTTATTTGTTTGAAATGTACAGAATGATACAATAACGAAGACGGGGACAGAAAAACATAAAAAAGGAAAAAGGAAAATCCGTCCCAGTGAAAGGAGAACAGTGACGTACAGTATATTTCTGAGGCTTTATAACTGGACAGTATTATTGTGACTGCAGGCGTCTAATAACTGAGAAAAACAGGAAAGGAGTAGAGGTGAGGAGACGAGAGAGGAAAGGAAATGAGGAATGTACAGAAGGAAAGGAGACAGAAGAGAGGAAAAAAGGAAATTAAGAAAAATAGATTATGGGATAAACTGAGCAGAAAGCAAAGAATGACAGGAATAGAGGAAAAACAAACTGAAGGGGCCATTGCTTGATACATTAGTATATATTATTATATATTATATATATTATTAGTATTATTAATGTTAGACTTTAAAAAGGAGCTGCTCCATGCTAATATTAGTTGTTCCCTGAATCTATTATAGCTGATAAAATTACACTAACAAGACCTTGTACAGAGGAGAAACCAGACTGCTGTTTCGTCTTCGTCTTGTTTTTAGTCTCAGTAATTTAATTTATAATAAAATATTTAGTGAGATGGAGTCAGGTCTCTGTCACCTCGCTGATTTCATCTGGTCTATTATTACTCTGTCTCAAAGTGTGTTAGAAATACAAATGAACCTTACAGTAATAATCAAATAAAGTGACATTACCAGGGAGGAGAAACCAGACTGCTGTCCCAGCAGACGGTACACACATAGTGCGCACTCCTTCCCGCAGTCTGATCCGGCCACCAGCGACACACACGCGCCCAGAACCAACATCCACATGCAGCTGCTGTGTGTGGGGGCAGCCATGGACTGAGGATGGGGAATCACAAAAACATACCGATTACAGAAAAAAATCTACTTTGTCAGATTGTTAACATTAAATATTTCAAAAAAAATATGAAATTGAATGATAAAAAAAAAAATTGATTTTTTATGAAAATATTTTTAAACTGGATAGAGATGTAATCAATCATTCACCAATTTCTATTACCAAAGTCACTATTAGTATTACTACCAAGTCTGCTTCAACCACTACTACCAGCCTCCTACTACAATATTCCTAATAATAATTATTAGGTTTCCTAAAGACAGTAATAAACATTAAATAATTTTAATAAATGTTAAAATATGTATGTTGAATATGCCATAAAGTGTGTGTTTATTAAGTGGATGTTGTGCATGAACATCAGTGAATTACTATGGTTATTACTAGTTGCCCTGACCGCAGTAGTAGACTAGTAATAGTAGTAGTAGTAGTAGTGGTCAGAATACTTTATTGATCCCCAGGGGGAAATTAGGTTCATTGCAGTTGCTCCCTCAAGAATGGAAATGTAACAGCAAATAGAGAATAAGAAGTAAGATTAAAGATCAAGTATAAACATAAAATATAAAAATATGTCCTTATACTATGATATATAAATAACAAGTGGAAATATGTATGGATATGTGCCACTACTACAGAAAGGTGATAGTTAAAATATACAATATAAATATAAATGCATGGTGTAAAAACTACTAGTTAAATATAGAAGTTATGATCTTACCTCTGTTATTTTTTATTTTACTTAAGCCGTTCTGTGTCTTCCTTGTCCGCGCGCGCCCTCGGGGGAACCGGCGGAAACTGTCGAGTGGCTCTAGCCCGTGGACCCCAATATATGTACGCGCGGCTCCGTGTGTGGCGCGCGGTGGGCAGAGCGGTCACGATTCAGCCAATCAGTAAACGCTCTCCTCTCTCTCTCTCGCTCCCTCTGACTGTCGTGAAGAACCGGACCGGACAGGAGACAAAACACACACCGGAGTCGCTCGGTGTTGTGGATCTGCGGCTGGTGGCCACGCGGCTTGTAGTTAAGTAGTTTGTGTGGCTGACGTCACCGGAGGTAATGGGGGGGGGGTTTAATAGGCGTGATGAGGTGACGTGACAGCACCCCCCCCCCAGCCCCCCCCAACCCCCCTCTCTCTTATAACACGCACACACCTTTCTTCTGTTACACATTTCAAGTCATCTGTTTTATTGCTTCTCTAGAAGCTTTTGATATAGACAATAAATGGCAATCTACCATACCATCTGTGTGTGAATAATATTTAGCACTATAAGTGTGTGTGTGTGTGTGTGTGTGTGTGTGTGTGTGTTGGGGTGGGGGTTGTATTATCCCTAACAGATTAATTAACACATAGGAGACTTCTCATGTCATTGGTCTGGAGGAAGCAGCTGCTCTGTGGGTTTGAGTTGAGTTCCACATTTTGCTTCGTGGATTGGTCTTTTATTAAAAATCCGATAAGCTCCAGTCACTGGTTTCATAACCACAGTCATAATGTTTTTATCTGTTTGATGTCTGATATAGAGATGGGAAATGATTCATGTGCTTTAGCGTTTCACTCCACAGTCTATAAACCGACCTGCAGCTCTCTACAGCATATACATCTACTGACAGCGCTTTTACATGAATGTGACATAGAGCCTTGATAATATGAAATATTTATATCATATGGTCCGCTGCCTTTTACTGATTGCATAAATAAGACACTGAAATTCAAATTGTGCAAATTTGTATGTAAATGTTTTTGTATGGGGTTCATTTTGTCTTTTGATGAAAATGTGGGATCACAAACCATCCAATAAAAACTGCATCCTAGAATTAGTTTTAACAATATAGCAAAGATTGTTGGTTGATTAGTTAGTTTGTTAGCAGCTTAGACTGTAAACAAAGATGGCCGTAGCCTCTGTGACGTCTGCGGTTTTGAAGCTCAGAGTGAGCTGCTCCACCTTCGCCATCTTTGGCAGTGCCTGGCTCCGCCCATAACTCACAGCTAATCCAAAAAGAGGAGGGGCGTGTGTGGAGCTGAGACTTCGGGTTGTGGCAAGCATAGGCTCACCCACCTGTCACTCAAAGCAGCCATACCCTCAGTCATACATAACTTTAGTCATTAATAAACTGTAAACAGGTGAGTTTTATAAACAGGTGTCATGAAGGAGGAAATTAGCTCTAGAGACCAAAACAGTTTTTGTACCAGGCTGTAAACATGTTTATTTCTGCTGTAAAGTTGGACATTTTAACATGGGAGTCTATGGGGACTGACTCACTGTTGGAGCCAGACTCTAGTGGTCATTAGAGGAACTGCAGGTTATGGCACTTATGGCACTAGTGTTGGCTTCATGTTTCAGCTGCAGAGGTTGCTGCTTTGTTAGTAGTGGTGGCTTCTCAATAGAGGTACATCTCCCTTCCAGCGAGGATGAGCAAATTAAGCTCTAAAGGACTAAGTTGTGAAATATTGTTGGTGATATTGTTTAATGTTACATGTTTTGTGCTGTTTTTCTTTTTTTTTTTACTTTATTGCCATTTTCAAACAGAAGCAGGCAATTGACATTACAGAACAGAGCCACCTTGAGATTGGGCTTCACCTTACATATATGCACCTATAAAGTAGATTGAATAGCACCTGAATAGTACATTCACACAAATACCTGTATTCGGATATGCATACAAATGTATACACATCAATACACAATACGCATACATGTGCATATATACATGCATACATACAAATATATCTAAACATACATACACACATATACAGGTACACATTCATAAAGCGAACACAGTTTCTAACTAAGGTAGTCAATAACTGGTACCCATCTTCTAAAATGAGGTAACTGTAGCGGTAGCTGGGCAGTCATGTGTTCCATCATATACATGTGTGACTTTTTCCAGCCACTGAAGGATTGTAGGAGGGTTAGGCCTTATCCAATTCATAGTAATTATTTTTCTTTCAACCATCACCAGAACATGCAGTATATAACACTGATCCATAGTAAACAGATGTTCAGGCAGTATTTCCAGTCAAAAACAATAGTTGGTCCATGGGGATGTCCTTCTCCAAAATTTTCTCCAATACTTTGATGTTTTTCCAAAATGTCTGTATTTTCAGGCAGTTCCAGAATATATGGGTATGGCCTCCAATTGTACCACAGTTTCTCCAGCATTTTGTTGGTATAATTGTTTTTAAAGGCACAAACTATCAGCGGGGTCCTGAAGAATATCATTTAACCCTTCCAGTCAAATTCTTTCCATATCTGGCTTCCAGTCCCCATTGTGGCATTTTAAACACCTTTTCCCAGGTGTCATCGTCTACTATTGTATTCAGCTCCAGTTCCCATTGTCCTTTAATATGCAGAGTACTCTCAGATTTTTCAAGCATGAACTTTTTGTACATAAGAGATATTTGTTTTTTTCTTGATGTAGGTTGTTCAAACGTATGTATGAAGTGAACTTCTATATTGGTTGGTTCTCTCTTAATAATATCCCAGTCTGCGTTTTGTGTGAAATAATATATGATTTGCAAATATCTAAATAGGTCACTCTGCGGCAGGCACAGCTCTAAGCTGGGCCGCCCAGTCTTAGGTTGGGTAAACCCAGACCTCCTTTCGCTTTTGTTGACGTCAATATTTTCAACCGGATTCATAGTTACCTGTTTTGCTATATGAATTTGGATATTAGTTTTTCTAATATCTTAAATGTGGATTGTGGGACGGGAACCAGACAGGACTGACACATTTTTTGTTCTGTTTTGGTAAAGATTTTTGACCTGCCTGTTCAGATACGGTCCAGGGGCTATTTAGCAGCTTTCTGTAACCTTGGTTACGGATGTTTTCTGGCGTGTCCCATAGCTGACATGGTTTTACCCTTCCCCATTAATGTTGAATACTCTACACAAACTCTACTCGACTTCTTAAGCCACAAACATAGTGGAAAAATGTTGTGACTATGAGCTACTGATGAATGAGTGAACTTGAGTGAGGTGGCGTGGTGTCCGAAGGTAATTGTTATTGACAAATAATAATTTACTTATACTTAACATTAGTAATTTGCACATTTTGTAATAGATCATGAAAGACGGAGTGTCGGCTGGTGATAGCAGCACAGGTCAGGAGGACCAAGAGAGGTTGGTACAGACAACAGGTTACTACACACAGGTAGGGAAACACACAGGAACATGAGCACACCATCTGAGTACTGTCTGGGATGACGAGGGAACTGGGCACAGGGGTGTAGGTGGGCAGGGAGGCTCAGGTGATTGTGACTAGGTGAGCAGGTGGATCTGGCAGTCATGTGACTGATATAGGAAGGAAAGTGTGAGGACATCTTGTGGGCGGATGGAGAGTGGCAGGAGATGGAGGCCAAACAGGGCAGAGACAGGCGTAGCAAGAGTAGAGATGGCAGGTTTAGAGGAACAAGAGAGCAGTAACAGTGGTCCTTCTTAAAATAACCATGAAAATGGATTTCTTTTTCTCTATAGGTTTGTGAGTGTGTGAATGGGTCAATGAGAAGCAAATTTGCAAAGTGCTTTATCTGTTGAGCTAGAAAAGTGCTATGTAAGTGCAATCCATTTACTATTTTCACCATTTTACCAATGACTACCCTTACCTTTAAAGGTTCCCTGTGGAGTTTTTGTCCTCTAGTAGCACTGTGGAGCTGTTTTGTTTATCTCATGCATGGGCATCCTTCAGGTGAGTCATAACACAGTTTTACCAATGGTGTCACACTATTCCACTGATCAACAGGTGGCGCTAATATGACAAGAAAGGCAGAAATGCAAAGGCAGCCATTAAGATGACTGCTATAATAATAGGCGAACCGCATGTAGAAATTAATGTTGCAAATGTTTTACTTGGAAGAATATGCTTTCAAGACATTTGTTAGAACTCATGGCACTCATGGTGCATTTTGGTGAGTAACACTGAGTGTGAACAGAACTTTTGTTTGTATACAAGAAAACACTACAGGATACTGATCCATTAAAGCTCCATATTCTCCTCTTCTTCTGTGTTTTATTTAAAGTGTTGATCCATAAGAAGATATATTTGTGGTTTTAAGAACCAAAAACCATCTCAGTGTAGTTTTACATCTCCTCTCTCAGGCTTCTCTCTGGAGCTCTAGTAACAACAGGTAGGTGAGCCAATCAGAAGAGAGGAGGCTCTGAGCCTCTCTCTGGCTGACTGTGTTCTGAGTGATCCAATAAAAATATAGCAGAGTTCAGGTAAACACTCAGAGAAACCAAATCCTGCAAGGTTGGATGGTGGGTCCAGGTGGGCGGGGCTTGGCGCGGGGCTGAGAGTGTTGACTGCTTTGTTGTGACATCACAAAGTTCCAGAAGTCCTGACGGCTGGTTTTAAGGCTCAGTTTCTGAATACAGGCTGTGTGCATTTCTCTGTGGACTGAGCGTTCCGATAGTTTCACAGTATTAATATAGAAGCTAGACCTGCTTTATAATTTTATAATCAAAAACATATGGAATTCCCACTTATGGGATCTTTAAGATTTGCCTGGATCAGCCCTGATACCATTTGGATTAGCTTGGAACATCTCTACAAACAAAAATTTAATAATTAAATTACATTCAAATCAATCCACTCTCAGTCACATCCAGTTCAAGCCATTAGACAAACCAAAGACTATGAAAAATTAGATTGAAAATGCTGCAGTTAAAATTGACTAGTAACAGTACATGTAAGTAAAGTACTCGACCTAAAATAGACACAACTGCGAAAAGCTGCTCACTGGCCTGTGATTTCTAGTGGATCCTGTAAGAGTTCAAACAGCCCCGAACCCACAATGAGCTCATTGGTGGCCTCTGCTCCTTCACAGTTTCCACTTGTTACAAAAAAAGCCTTGGCTTCCTCTCCATTCAGAATAAAAATATAAAACACTGAGAGGAATGATCAGTCAGGAATGAAAAGTCCAAATGTTAAGTGTTGTAATTGTGGCTCTAATGGAAGCAGAGAGAGCACTACTGATCTGAACCAGTACAAGTCTTCACTGGGTGGTTAGTTAGAGGTGACCTGACATTTTACAAACATCAGCGTTGAATGAAGGGAACCTTTCACCGGTCACCTCAGAAACCTCTCACTGTGTGTGTATCTGGTGAAATAAATCCAAACATTGATCTTCTTTGAAATTTATTAAAAAAATATTTACTGTTTAATATCTCCCTCTCTCTTTTCAGGGAGTGGATCAAGATCAGAGTTCTTCCTGGATATGAGTCATTACGACATGAACAATATTATACAGTAAATTAACCAGAGCTTGTCCAGCTGATCTGTTCGTCAATGTCAGGCATCATTTTATTCTGAAAATCCTGCCAGCAGCAGCCTGAGCAACACAGACACACAGACAGGTGAGCTGCAGGCTCTCAGGTGCCCGTAAGTTCGGGAGCTCAATGTAAATGATAAAAGAAGTAAAAGAAAAATCATCATACAAATCCAGTCAAGTCAAGTTATATCAGCAAACATTCAATTCAAACCAACTTGCTGCAGAGTCAGACTCCTTATGTGTCTTTAAGTG
Organism: Seriola aureovittata; assembly: GCF_021018895.1. Lineage (NCBI taxonomy): Eukaryota > Metazoa > Chordata > Actinopteri > Carangiformes > Carangidae > Seriola > Seriola aureovittata. Next base: position 1,754,179 of record NC_079375.1, read on the forward strand.
TGTGCACACATGTGAATGAAAAAAGAGAGGTATGGAACAACTGTGCATTTCATTTTGGTCAAAGATAAAACCAAACCTATGCCCCTGCAATAAAACCCTGGACAGACTCAAATCTGTTTTATATAATCTTAAATACATATAGCTCCAAATTATAAGAGAAGTTTTCTCAGGACACAGTTTCCACCATGAGCAAACACTCGGTGACAGTGGCAAGAAAATACGTCCTTTTAAGCGTCAGAAGCCTCGAGCAGATCCAGGCTCAGGGTGGGCGTTGGTCTGTCTTGACAGAGAGACAGAGAGACAGCCTGAGCATTCATGTACTTGAGGGAACAAACAGTGATGCAGTGGTTTTCAGAAAGTTTATAGTAATCATATCGGCAGGATAATATGAAGTTTACTGTTTTTACAGGTGTTTTTAATAGTCAGGGTTATATATATATATTTACTATGGATTTAATCTGATCTGCTTGGTAATATGTTTTTAGCATAGACTGTAAATAAAGATGGACGTAGCCTCTGTGACATCACCCACAGGTTTCTGAAGAGCAGTTTTGAAGGATGGAGTGAGCTGCTCCACTGTCACCATCTTGGCACTGCTTGACTCCGCCCCTAACTCCCTGTTAATTCAAAAAAGAGGAGGGGCATATGTGGAGCTGAGACTTTGATTTCTGGCAAGTATACACTCACCTAGCTGTCACTCAAAACAGCCACGCCCTCAGTCATACATAACTTTAGTCCTTAATAAAATGTAAACAGTTGTTGGAGAACAGAGGGTTATAATCTCCCCTTTGGTATCTGCACACCTAGCAAGTTCACACTGTCTGCCTCCCCAATAGCATGTTTGTCTCTGAACCCAGCTTTTAACATTCAACCAATCACTTCAGTTTGTACCATGACCCTGATCCAGACTGTAAAGCACAACATTTAGAACAGAGAGGTTCAGGCTGTAGAACACCTCAGCAAGAGGAAGTGGACTCATCACCTGGACTTATTACTACTGAGCTGCTGGACAATTGAATTTCCCCTCAGGATGAATAAAGTATCTATCTATCTATCTATCTATCTATCTATCTAGTAATGCAGGAAGAGAGTGGGGCTGGACAGGACGTCATCTGTGATCTTGTCATCTCCTGTCAGTGAAACTCCATGAGTCTTATCATTTTTGCCTGATGACTCGACTCAGAAACTGTATAAAGAGGAAGAAGGGGCGGGTCGGACATCACTGGTGACACCACGCTCCAACTCAAAAGGACCCTGAGAGAGCCACTTACTTTTATTCTCACAGTTGGTTTGTTATAAAGAGTTTTGGACTGTCTGCATAAATTTCAGTTTCACTAAATTTTCATACAGAGTTTTATAAAACCATGATCAGTTTAGTGAAAAGATTTTTCTTCATCTGCACCCATTGTGGCTCCTTCAGTTTGCTCCTGGTTTATCTGCTGAATCACAAGTGAAGTACGTCTGATGTTTTCTGAAGCCTGCTTGGTCTAAATGTAAAAATATCAGGTAGAATTTCCTTTTTTAAGAGGCTCACAGGTCTGTAACAGTCCAGCCTGTCTCCTCCCCTCTTGGGGACAACTGTTAAAACTGCCTCTCGCCAGGAGGGCGGTATCTCCCCTTTCTGTAGCACCCAATTAAATGTCCTCAGCAGTTGGGGATTTAAAGGTTCTGTTACCTGTTATTCTCAAATTTACTAACATTGTTTATCCTTGGGGTCAATTTGACCCCAGCATTTTAAACCTCCAGAAAATTAATATAATCAAAATTTAAAAGTTTATTTTTCAGGTAATTATTTAGGTGTTTCTTTGTTGACTACCTAAATAGCCCTTTAAATAAAACATAATCCTCCCACCCACCCCCTTATACATCCACAATACCTATTATGTGACGATGGGAAAATATACATCCCACCATAAAATCTCACCGATTTACTTAAAATTGGGAAGAGTGTTCTTTTTTGTGTTTTAAAGGATTCATCCCATATACATCACATATTGCTGTGAGTGTGTCACACTTGTGTCGACCCTTGCCTTGTTTCTCCATCATCAAAATGTATGGCATGAGAGAAAACATGGAATGTCCTTGGAGACATGGACTACGCTCACACTGCAAGCCTTAGTGCTCAATTAGTTTCTTTCTAGATCAGATTTTTTTTATGTAGCTGTTCAAATTATATTTTGAAATTTGGCCAATATTAGACTCGATGTGATCTGGTCATGGCCCTGATGTGAGCCGCATGCACAGAAGAACAAGACGTCACACGCAGCACTCTGTGTAGGGAAGTAAACAAGGAGAAGAAGTCGGGAATAACAAACATGGAGGCCACAGATGTGAGCGTTAAGGTTTCATTTTGAAACCGTAAACACGGTCCATCTCCCTGAAAAAGCGCGTCGGCGTCAGGTTACGTTGGCTGGCTACAGGGCGTGTGACCGCACGCTGTCAAACCTGTTCTGATGTTAAAAGTCGCACTGAATTCCGGTACGGGTCTCATGGCTGTTCACACTGAGGTCACATTTCAAAAAATCTGTTCTGTATCTGATTTAGAAACCACATACGGAGGTGGCCCAACTCTGATTTGAAAAGATCAGATTCCATGTGATTTGTGTTGTTCACACTGTCATTAAACATCAGATCTGGGTCACGCAGGGTGGAAAATATCCGATTCAGGCCACTTGGGCCCAATGTGTGAACTTATCCATGGTGGCTGAAAATACTGCCCTTCCAGTGTCCAGTGCCTAGAGTCAATTTGACCCCAAGAACACAGATGCGTACAAAATGTGTGCAGGACACTGAAAACATATAATCACGTTCATTTTATGTTTACCCAACTGTCACCATTTAATTAGGAGAAATCATTGAATATGAAGCAAAAAAAGGATGTCAGCCATTTATTTAGAGGCGTTAAACATTGACTGGGGTCAAATTGACCCCAAAGATAATGGGAGACTTATACCAGTCAGCTGTGTGTCTGTCCAGCCCAAAGGTTTTATTGGTTTTTAGCCCAGAAATCCATTCAATTCACTTGTAATTGTCAAGGGGTTGTGGTAAGTAGGGGTGGACCCAAAATGCAGCCAACACTTGGTTTATTAAACAAAAGAACTTAAAAAGCAACATGAACAGACTAAGGACAAATCAGACATGAACAGGCAACGCGACCAGATGATAACAAACCCAGAGATAAACAGACGAACCGACACAGACAAAGGGAAGCACAAAGACTATATAGACAAGGGAGTCAAGGGTGATTGAACACAGGTGAAACACATTGGGGGGGGGGGGGCAGACAATCACCACACAGAATAAAGGACCAAGACAGGAAGCAAAAACACTGAGACACACAAGGAAACAAATGACAAAATAAAACAGGAAGTGCACGGAGAAACAGAGCACAAAGACAGGGAAGACTAAACTAGACACTAGAAATACCCAAACCAGAAATACTCAATCCCCAGAACAGAAACCCAAAACACAGAAAACTAAATCAAAAAAGTCCAAAAAAGTCCAAAAAAACCAAAACCCTGGAGCCTCCAGGCTGAGACCATGACAGTAATGGCTGTTTAAGGCATCATTTTTGCTATCAGACATTTTTCTATTATATTTTCCATTATATTTTTCTATTTCGTCCTCCATCTTCACTTGGTACAGAGGAGTTAAGCCTCTGTGCTGAAATCCTCCTTTTAAAATGAAATTTCACCTCCATCTGAACTGGGCAGTGGTCTGATGAATCCATTACTCCGACATTGCAAGATTTGACCACCACACACTGGACATACTGCAACATTAACAAGTCATCCATTTGAGAAGAGGCCGAGTGGGGAGATGAAGAAAAGGTAAAACCCCCTCCATACATCAGTTATACCTGAGTCTTGAGAACTGGACCCTCTGAAGGATCCAACATTTAAATCTCCTCCACACATCACACGCCCTGGACGTTAGGTCACATTAGATAGAAAGATGACTTTAAAGGAGGACCAGTTTGCTCCAGGTGGTGCAGAATACATTCAGAGAGGTGACGTGAAACCTTCACCATGATGTATCTTCCCTCCCTGTCTTTGGTTTCACACCGCACTTCAAAATTCAACCTCTTCGTTATCGTAACTGTCACCCTCCTTCTAGGTCCAGATTTATAAGAGGCTGAGGAGACTTTGTTAAAATCCACCTTTTTAACTTTAGCATGGGCTCTGAGAAGTGTGTTTCTTTAAGAAAAAATATTCCCACCGTGTCCCTTTTTAATTTTCCTCAAGATTTTACTGCTCTTGAAGGGACCTGCCTTAATTAAACCTGGTTTTACTGAATTTCTTTGGATGGTATCTTCTGTCCTGTCTCTGCGGTAACCCTACACCTTTTGCTACAAAAACATATAAAGAAATAACTAAATTAAAACCAAACTAAATTAAACCTTTGGAACTTGGTTCATGATATTGAAAAGAGTGACTCAGGAGAGAGGCTCAGAGCCTCCTCTCTTCTGATTGGCTCACCTACCTGTTGTTACTAGAGCTCCAGAGAGAAGCCTGAGAGAGGAGATGTAAAACTACACTGAGATGGTTTTTGGTTCTTGAAACCACAATTATATCTTCTTATAGATCAACACTTCAAATAAAACACAGAAGAAGAGGAAAAGATGGAGATTTAATGACTTATTCATGAAATCCTGCCTGATCCAGTAGATACGAATCCATCCTCTTGACTTTGATTTCTCTGATGTGATTAAATGACTGAAATTTGTCATTGTGTTATAAATTGAAATGTATTGAATATAGTCCATCTCACTCATTTTCCTTTGTGTTTTTCTGTATGTTGATTTATGAGCTCAGATTTCTGTTGAGCTAAGACATGTGATTTTAATATTTTCTAGATCTATAGATGTAAGGTCAAATGATGTCCTGTGTTGATTGGTCAGTGTGATCCCTGCTTTTCGTCTATAAAGATCTTCACTCAGCATGTACCCGAGGACAGTCTTTGAATGAAACGTTGTTTAATTGTTCTTTATTGAGCGAGTGAACACTGTGTGCAGGACTGAGACAGACATACATCAGCATCAGCCGCCACAACACTGTAGAGACACATGGTACGCAACATTAATCACATTCACATCACACTGCATGCTACGTGCACGCACCCAATACATTTACATATCTAGACACTGAAAGCATTTTTATTTAAAAGCACTGCATCATTAACACAAAGTTTTGTAAGATCCCCCACACACACACACATACATACACACACACACACACACACACACACACACACACACACACACACAGACAGTGTCATTCCTTGTGTTTCCTCCTACACCCCATCACCACCACCTTATCTCCCCCTCACAGATAGCTGTTATCAACAAAGCAGGTAAAACAAAGACGAGCTTTTTAATTAAGAAAAGGCGTTTTGCTAACATCATTGCGTCGCCTCTCTGTTTGTTCCCATCACTTATTTGTCAGGAACAAGAGCCTCAATAAAGATTAACCTGCAGTGTCAGTCATGAGCTGTGTGTGTGTGTGTGTGTGTGTGTGTGTATGTGTATGTGTGGTCCACGTTATACTCATGTTGTGGGGACCTGCAGGGACAAAAAGAAAGAATTTCTTTTATAGACGGCACTGAGACAAACAGGAACTGGAATCAATTAGAGTAGCAACATTAGCCTGACACTTGCTGTACTGTAGCTCTGTCACACACATCACTCTTTGAATGTGTTGGTGAAACATTGGTGTAAAATTTGAGGGAAGAAGTCTCCAGTAAGCGCTGTGAGTCAGGAGTTTTTACATGCATACATATATATATTAACAACTAATACTCTGTATTTTTCTGTAACAATTAACAATAAAATTAACATATAACATATATATTATATTCTGTGTATACACACACACACACACACTCACAACATAATATATATATATATATATATATATATATATATATATCTCCGTCCAGACTAACACCTGAGAACACATACATACATACATACGAGCAGATTTTCTATTGTGCTGTTGATTTATTACAGTAAAAACTCTCAACAATGAACAGTAAAGACAGATGTAGTGTTAAAATACAGAGTTTATCTGAACAACAGCAAAGACAACAAGGTCAGTAACACTGTAATGCATTATCATGTTTTATTCACCACTGGTAGTTGAGACTGATGAGAACCAATCAGGAGAGACCGTGGGTGTCTACGTCATCTGCTATTGAAGGTTCCCCACCATTTCAAGTTTGATACAAAATGTGTTTGTTATTTTTTTGTGACGGGGTGTGATAGAACAATCTGGCGAGGAGCGAGTGAATCGGGGATGTATATATATTGGTCTGATTGGAGAGCGAGTGCAGCTGGGGGCAACAGGTGAGGACAGTGAGGCTGATTAGCAGGTGTGGCAGAGTGGAGAGTGAGAAATCGGCATAGCAGGCTGTGACAATTTGTTATTTGTCTGTGCACACAGTGTATGTTGAAAAAAAAAACCAAAAACACATTGCTTGGACAGTTTTCTCAAATGAAGATCCACAAACAGAAATTATTCTTAAACAACGGTTGGTATCAAGTTAACATCAAAATAAACGTTCCATCGCTCCAAAATATGCATTGCATTTTCAGTATGTATATGGATTCCCTATATAGTGATTATTACCCAGATGTTCCATCAGAAGTCACATTCTATTAAAAGTTTTATTTATTTTTAAGGTCTATGGAGACTCATGTCGGACTTCGTTAAGAACCATAGATAAAGATATGAAGCTTAGCGAAAGTTCAGTCAGGAAGACGATCTCCTTGCGCATGCCTTCTACGTCACAAGCAAGTTTCCCACTATCTATAAGCTCCACCCACTCATTCACATCTTCACCCAATCACAACCTTACACAGTGGCCTTAGGCCAATCACCGGTAAGCTGTAAAATTGTTCTCTCTCTCAGCTGTCATTCAGCTGTCATTTCAGCACCGTCAAGAATCTGCGACCCACCTCCACCCCTTCTCCACCTCAACCATGGACGCCAGACCGTCTCCAATCAAACCATCCAATCAGAAGTTTCCCTCATGAAGACGTTCCCATTCTGGAGCTCCATTCCTCATCACCACCACCAGTGTCTAGACTCTGGGGGAAGATTCCTCTAATTGGAAGGACCTTAAACCTATGGATCTTGTCCATGGTGATCCACTTCCTGTCAGGGTCTAAGTGGCAAAGTTTATTCCTTCTGTTCACAATAGATTTCATTTTACTTTAATTCTTATACTCTCTTGTTCTTCTTATTGGTCTCTCCTGACTATAATATTTTCTTAAACATCCAGTCAGACATGATATACTTCAGCCACATCATACCTGCAGCTGCAGAAGCTTCATTGAAATACTTTGTCTCTTTCTAGTTGTTTGTGATAACAGATAATGCAATAAAAACATTTCCATGTTGTCACATCATTTGCCCCAAAGGGTCAAAACCTGCCAGGTACCACTTGTGGCTGTTTTCTATTATGGTTGATATACTGTTGTTTTCCTTGGCAGGAGACAGTTGAAGCCATTTAACACACAATGCTGTGTTGTTTTGTGAGAGTTCCAGAGAAACAGCAGGGAAGTTACGGACTGAGCCACGGGCTGCTGGGTTGTTACCATAGAAAGACAACAAACAAGACGCTTCTGACAGCTGGCTGATGAATACTTAATGCTGTCTGATATCTGTACACACTTAGTCTCTACTGCAGAGACCAGCAGGGTTACAGCACACCGGCCCTAAGAACAAAGCTCAAACATTAAGGGAACATTAAAAGGTCCCATATCATGAAAATAGTTTTCCATTGTGTTTTGTGTTATTTATAAACTCTGAGGTGTAAAATAAAAACTGAAAATATGAAGTTGCCAACAACTGCCCCAATCTGAACAACCACATATGTCATTTTATTTCAAACCTCTGTTTCAACCCAGTGTCTCCTGAAATAGCGGCCCTATGGCGGCAGACGTATAGAACCTTGGTTGTCATGGTTACAGTAAACATGCGGACTGACAGCGGTATACCAACATTCATCACCATGGTTACAGAAATAAATGGTCATGGCTTGGTTAGGTTTAGGAAAAGATGGTGATTTGGGTTAAAGTACTTCCAGACAATCTTTGTTGTCATGGTTACAATATAAACTGCTACTTTTACATGGGAATGGAACAGCGCTCTCCTGTGTCATATTCATCCATTCACCACAACCTCCTCCTGACGTGGACTTTGTATCCCTTTATACTACATCACCGACACTTTTTCCTTTGCTCCTGTCATCATTATTACGACCACTAGATGTCACCTAGCAACAAAATCTAACTATGGGTCATAATAACCAGCTGCATAGACAACCAGTGTGCTTGTTTTTTACAGGAGGACAGTCTCAGAGTTGCTTACTACTGCCATTCATTCATACCCTCAAATTCTCCAGGCCCCACAAAATTACATTGTTCAGCATTCAAATTATTCTGGAGCCTGGGGGGGGGGGGCTTAGCTTCCCCAAAAGAGACCTGAGCTTCCCCAGAGGCAACAGAAATTTAAATGTCCATGCACAGCTCTGCCATGGTCAGTTCATGTTGTAACATGACTGTACATGTAGGTTGACGGGTGAGGTGGGGGAGGAGTCTCCGTGGACTATAATGTTCACAGATGACATTGTGCTCGGTCGGGAGCAGGCTGAAGATGAAACGGAGGACTGCACTGGAGAGACAAAGGAATGAAAGTAAGCAGGAGCACGAGAGAAGACATGTGAATGAGAGGGAGGACAGAGGATCGGTGAGGATGCGAGGAGTACAGGTGGCAAAGGGCGACAGCTTTGAATACTCGGGGCCAACTGGTCAAAGTAACAGGGAGCGTAGAAAGGGAGTGGGTGAAGAAGAGAGTCAGGAGTGACCTACTTCACTTGACCCAGAAAGCGGCTTCTCTCTGGGCCCAGACAAAAATGAAACCTCTGCTAACTCCACACCTCCAGATGATGAGACATGGACACTTAAACCCTGCTCAGTAACAGGGTTTCCACTTCGAAAAACGAGTTCACAGAGGACTGAAGTAGCATGTCACACCCTCAGGAAGCTCGCTTCTGACCTGACCAAGAAATACAAGACAGAGAGGGAAGGAGATTCCATTCATTCAGGAAACGCCACATACAGCTTTCATTACGCTCAGTCACCCAAGTGTGATAAGTTCAGGCCACTTGAATCATATTAGTCGTGTAAACATTTTCATCTTGGGTCGTCTTCAGTATGTCTCATGATCAGTGAGAGAGTAGAACAAAATGTCTTGATTGTTTGATGTGCAGCTTTTGACCCAATAAGTTCCACGGCTGATGATGATGGTGAGATCCAGCTTAAAGCCAGTAGGTGAACCTTTCAGTCCAGATCATTTAGGGTAGATAAACTTCTCAGAGGTGAACAAATGAAAGCAAACAGTTCACTCATCTTCAACCAGAGCAGAGAAACTGATCATGTGTATGTGCTGTAGTTTCTGTTTTGATTGCAAACCTGCAGGTGTTAATGGCATGGAGCTTCTCTGAAAATGTGAACGTAGCCTAAAACACTGTTTAACATCACTGCTGGATCATTACATGTAATTATCTTTGACTCTTAAAACATTAGCATCACTCAGGGAATCATGTTGGACATTTGTACCTCAGAGAAAATTATCCTTGACTCTGCGCAGTGTCATTTTCCCCCCAGCCTTTATTACCCACCATGATTATGTTGTTTCTGATGACGACGGCTTCTCAAACATCAGCACCACTGGCAGGTACCGATCTCTGCTGCACATACACACCCTTACGGAACATACACATGTACACGGTGCTGTTATGTGCTCCTTCAGCCCACTTCACTCTCTGATGAGGCAAACAGAGGCTAAGCGATGCGAGAGAGAGACGGGGGCAAAAAGAGAGAGATTACAACGATGATGAGGAGGATGAGCAGAACAGAGCGGGTGGGTGGATGGGTAAAAAGAGGTGGGTGGCAGTGCCACACTGTTTCCTCCATACCGCCCATCCTGGGCAGAGGAGATTTGGGAAATGATTTGTGCTTTTGCTCATGGGGGGAAAATATGAAGAGCAGTGGGAGGAAAGACAAGGAAGAGGAGAGGTGAAGAGAGCGGGGAATAAAAAAAAGAGGACGATGTAGGACGAGGTGGATAGGAGTCAAAGAGAAGATGAGATGAGGAAAATGTAGAAGAAGATTAAGTGAAGAAAAGCCCAGAGGAGAAGAGAAAAGAGAACGAGAGAAGAGGAAAGAACAGGAAACAGGAGTCGAGCGGTGATGAAGGGTTGGAATCAGTTGGAAGTGTTGGCTGGAAGTTCCAGTATGTCTTCTATCCTAGAGGCAGTGTTAGTCGTGACCTGCACTGGCAATACACACAAATCTTTATGAGTGATGCAAGGTTTCTGCAGTGACAGTGGCTTTCTTACATGTATATGACTGATACTTAAGCAATGTCACACAGAGGGAGTGATGTTGCACTGAATGTCAGTGCGGCTGTGATTCGGCTGCAGGTGATCTCGTTTACATACAGTTCTACAGGCGCCATGATAGTTAAATATGCAACAACAGATTATGATTTGTTTGTTTATCATTTATTTGGCAACACAAACACAAATAGTTCCGCAACTGGACTTATACTGGACTGTTGCTAAGCAACACAAACATTTTTCTGACCTGCGCACTAGCTTGCTACTTTGTCTACACGTTACCTCAGGCCAGCAACTTTTTATGTAAATGTTTCTGTATGTTTCCATTTATTGTGCAACCACTGAAGATAATTTAACAATTTATTGATTTTTATTGATTTTTGCTCTTCTCTAATTTTTCGAGGTCAGCTGATGTCATATGAGCACACCTGCAGGTAGACCTGGACATACAGAGATGTGCAGACATTAGCTTAAAATCATGTAGACATGGTACAGATTTTATAAGGAGCCAATGAAGCTAACACAGGATGTGATCTCTTCTGCTTTTTTTTTTGGTTGGGGGGGTGGGGGGTTTATGCCTTTATTGGATAGCATAGAGAGACAGGAAACAGGGAGGCAGAGAGAGGGGGAATGACATGCAGTAGATGGCCGTCCGATGCGGGATTCGAACCGGGCCCGACTGTAGCCTCTACACATGGGGTGCCTGCTTAGACCACTACGCCACACAACTCTCTTGTGATCTCTTCTTCTAGTTCCTGTGAGTAATCTGCTGCAGCAGTTTGAAACAGCTGGAGGCTTTAGAGATGTCTTGGAACATCCCCATAATGAGGAATTGCAATAATACAACCTAGAAGTTACAAAAGCAATGACTAGTTTTTTTGCCTCTTTCTGAGACAGGATGTACCTGATTTTTGCAGTGCTACGTATGTGAAAAAGGGCAGTTTTTGAAATTTGAATATATCCTGATCAAAGATATCTCCGAGATTCCTTATGTTGGTGCCGGAGACCAGGACAGTGTCATACAGAGTAACTATGACATTAGATTGTGTGATTCTGGGTTTAAAAAAGGTACAATTGAGTATCGTCTGCATAACAGAGGAAGTTAATGAAGTGTTACCTATATATTGCCTAAAGGAAGCAGATATAAGGTGAAAAGAATTGGTCCAGGCACAGAACCTTGTGGAACTCCATGTCTAACTTTTATCGTTAACATTTACAAACTGAGACCAATCTGTTAATGGGACTTGAACCAGCTTAGTGAGGTTCCTTTAATGCTCCATTGGATGTGGTGGTCAGAGCTGTTAAGTGCTGCACTAAGATCTAACTGGACAAATACAGGGACAAGTCCTTTATCTGATGCAGGGAGTAGGTCATTTTTAACTTTCACCAGTACTGTCTCTACGCCACGATACCCTTTACATCCTGACTGAACATCCTCAAATGATGGTGAGTGTTTTCTCAATGTGTAACATCTTGCCTGATTCATGTATGACTTTCTGTTTTACATTTGAATACTTACCTGTCTTGTTATTTCAGTTTCTACCCTTGTGTGTCTCTTATCTTTGATCACACACCCGCCCCTGGTCTTCCTGTCGGTCAACCCTTGCATATATACTTCCCTTTTTTTCCTGCCCTTTGCTAGATTGTCTTTGTTATCTTGTGTGTACATAGCTCTCTAGCGTTCCTTCCTACTGTTTGATCCCATGGTTTTTTGACCCAGTTTGGTCTCTCGCGTTTTGGATTTTCGCCTGCTCCCGGTCTGCTCCTGTTTGTCCTGCCTACCTGCGAACAACCTGTTAAAGCTTCAGTAAAGGCTCTGATTTTTAACGTCCACCCTTGTCTGCCTTGAGTTCCTCAGTGTTTGAGTCTCTGTGTCTACCAGAACTGTTACACAAAGGAAGGTTAGATACAGGTCTGTAGTTGGCCAACAAACCTGGTTAAAGAGCAGGCCCTATTAAGAAGAGCATTAATTACAGCTACTTTAAAGGACTGTAGTACACAACCTGCTCATAAAGACAAATTTATGTATAGTAGAGAAGTGCTAACTAAGGGTTAAGCTTCCTTGAGCAGTGTAGTTGGGTTAATGGTCACTAATGGACGCCATCCCATCCGGACCTAAAATATTGAGAGTTATAAAATTTTGAGCGTTTCTAGTTTAACCAGCGCAGCTTTTCTAGCCTTTATGGCACATGACCAGCCGCTCGGTTAATCGTTGTGACTCGAGTCACTCAGTGAGATACACACACACACACACACACACACACACACACGGGGTGAGAGATGCCATCAGAGAAATAAGTGGGTAAAGTGGGACATAAGAGGGAATGACAAAAAGAAGGATGTATTGAAGCTGTTCCACTGTTAAGATGTATCGAGATTTTTTATTCTAAAAATGATTGAAACTGTTGGACTTAACCATAAAGAAGAAAAACGGAAAAATCAAGCTATACATTAACATTTACATCTAATATTAGGATTTAGATTTAACAATTAGATTTACATTGAATATTTAACATTTAGATTTAGATTTAATATTTTGATTTAAATTTAAAAATTCTTTTAATAATAATGTGTGGCGAAATGTTTTAGCATGCGCCACTTTACAGTTGGCGGCACATTAGTGAAAATATCAGATTTATGTTCTGTTTGTAAACTTTACAAACCAGAGTTTGGTTTGTAAAGTTTACAGCTCGCTACTCTCAGTACGGAGATGCAGCTAAAAGCATGTGCAGGGATTTGACTCACAAAAATTCAAATCAACTTGGGGTCTTCTCGACTGATGCACTTACTGCTTGGCCTTTAGGGCGGAGTCATAATGTAAAAAAGGTAATTCTGCACAGGTCTTGTGAAGTTATCACTGTTCCACTGACCTATCATTAAGTCAGTGTGATCTGTAAGACATTACTAGGAAACTGTTGATCAGCAGACAGAAAGCCAGAGCCAAAAATAGTGCTTCTGTAAATTTGATAATAAATAGATTTAATGTTTATTTTATCCATGATTTTTCTTCCTCCCTGTTTACCTTTATGCTGTCTTTCATCACTTGTTCCCATTTTCTCTGCCTCTACCTGCAAACGAGTGTCAGGCTGTGATAAAGGTGCACATGCACGGCAGTGAACATAATGTAGCCACCTTGGAAGCTTCCATCAGATACCGGGGAGAGCACATTTCCTGAGAGTACCACAACAACAATGACAACAAAATAAAGGTCTGCTCCACTGATGAGAGCGTCTGGAAAATAATCATAAAATAGTTGCTTTATATCAGAAAAAAAATGGGCTGTTCTGTCCAAACAACATCCATTGGGACTCCCGTGTTGTCTGTTGTGTTTGTATGATTGTGTGATTAATGCTGATGGCTGTGATTCTGCAAACTCTATCGAAAAACCACCAGTGGTTTTATTTGATCTTCCCTTTGATTGGCTTCTCAATTTGCTTGGACAGACTGGAACATTATGTGGGTCAGCAGTACCCATCCTGTATACACACATACTGCATTCACACCAGCAATCTCTATAGATGTAGAGTTTAAAAGGCACCACAGAACAGGAAATAATAGAAATAAATTACAGGTAAATTCATTTCAGCATTTAAAACAAATGAGGCAAGAACATAGAAAATTAACAACACGCAGGAATGCATGGAGCATTACAGACACACTACAAGTGTTTTTATTAGATCTTCCATAATGATCAGATCCCCCAGACTGTCATCAACATGGCTCCGTTTATCACTCTCATAATGATCATTGAAGTCTAATTCATTTAACACAAGCCCACTACTCATTATCTCACCCTGAGAGGAATAATAAACTTTATCATTCCCCATCATCCCTCTCAAACACAGGCAATTGAAAAGAAGCAGCTGAGAACAGCAGTGAAGCCTGGTGAGAGGAATTATGTGGTTTATCCACAAGACTGGCCAGTGGTCAGTTTTCTAATGAGACCATAGGCGCCTGAGCAGTGGACGAACAGTCAAACAGTCCATCATACAGTCCCTGCAGTCACTTATTTGGATCAATGATCATTTAACTATTTCACTATTTTCAGCACCTGACAAGTCATAACAAGACTATGTCTGGATCTGTGGCCGAATCCTGATTTTATAACTGTGACGTCGTCTGACAAAATCACAAAACACATTTTTTCTGGGTTTTTTTTTGGTGTTTCCTTATTTGTATATTTGTATATTTGTTTACAAATAAGGGATGTTGGGAGGGGTGGGATGCTAGGAGGGATACATGGTGATTAAATGGAAAAAAAGGTTGGATCTACTTTTGTTAATATGTAATCGACTTGTGAAACTACCTCCAATAAAGAAAATTATCAAATAAAAAACAAAAAACAAAACAAAATCACAAAACACATAATTGAAAGACAAAGACTGAGCTGTGATTTACTGTAACATGATCACTCACACAGATAGAGAGAGAGAGAGAGAGAGAGAGAGAGAGAGAGAGAGAATGACATGCAGCAAAGGGCTACAGGGTGGACTTGAGCAAGTACTAAACCAAAAAGTCACATGTTCCACCAGGTGAACAATCGGGGCCCGAGACTATCTTTGTTACTCAGTCTCTCACACAGAGCACAGCCTCCGTCTGGATCCACAATAGTTTAGTCTTAATTTACTTCAACTCCAGAACGTCACAGACTTTTATTAGAGGCAGGTCTTTATGTCTGACTCTCTGTTTGATATGTAGAGTTGGTCGTAGTCGTTAGTACGAAGCCTCATTAGCAATGACTTCTCTCCTGCTCTCTCTGCTCAGTGTGTCTTATGTTTAGTTATTCCTCTGCCTCCTTTAGTAATAATGATACATGTAATGAAAGTAGTTTATTTGCTGTAATGGAGGCGAGGCTCATTAGTGCTCCTACTCTTCCCTGTAGTTCCCGAGCAGCCGGGAAACTAGAGCGACTCAGTAGACTGCCTGTAACAAGAGGTGCAGCCCTGAGCCCCTGGTTGTCATCCATACACAGTCCGGTCATGAACCAGGTTTGTACACAATCTGTTTGGGAAAAAGTCTCTAAAGCTAGAGACAATGAGCTCAGTTGGCAACACTGCAGCTGTAAACACCCCCCGATAGAACCTGTTTGCACCAGAAACTCCAACTCAGTGACAAGGCACTCAGCTGAAAGGTGGCGTCAGTCAGTTAGTCAGTCAGTCAGTCAGTCAGTCAGTCAGTCAAGAACATTCCAGAGTATAGGGCAGCCAAAACAAATTACACATTTTTTGGCACCCCTTTGAGTTGGTTCAGTCCAAGCCCTCGCTGATCGGTACTTTGGCTGTCAATCACAATCTGTCAATCCAAACAAGAGTCTGTTTAGAAACGTTTAGCTTAGCTGTGATGATTGATTGCAAATAGAACATAGGAGAAGACAGGCTAACATATGTTGAATGAACCTGCCTGGTCCATTGACTGCAACCAAGCTTTAAATGAAATTAGCTGAAAGTAGCATTGCACTGTCACCGAAATGCCGAACCGATCTAGCTAACTCTGCTAGCCCACCCACGTATCAAACAAGCTAGATAGTGTGGGAAAATGTGACACTTGTCATTGACACTTGGTCACATGACTGGTCGTCTGCGGTCATGTGACTGGGTGTCAATCAGGAAGTGATAAAATGCCGGTTGCCCCTTTCCTCCCGACTTGGCTCTCCCTCTCATACGGGGTGACAGTCTGTCTCACCTGTGTGGCCTCATGCCCGTGCGCTCCGGCGCTCTTTGTGTTGTGTTTTAACCTTTGTGGACATGGTAACGTCACCTGAGAGTTATGTTAGATATATTTTATTTATGTTTCAGTTCAGGACTGACATGGCCATTGACGCCCACTGTGGCAGAGGTGCACAGAGATATATACAAATATACATGTGTTTATTGTAATGTATTTTTTAGATTGTAGTATTTATAACTGTGTTTTAATAGTGATGCACTGGATTTCTCCTCACTCCTGCATTATTTAATTATGGGAGTTTGTGTACCTTTGCAAAGTAGGCTTATATTTTTATTACTTTTTTAGTGTTTTATTTATGTGCAATATATTGAACCTTGGCCTGGTAACTAATGCATTTCTGTGTTTTCTTTAAAGGACCAGGACAGCCACTGTTTTCTACTGTTAATTTGCCTTTTTTTTGTTGTTTATTTTAGTTTGTAGGCTTGAAGCATTTAGTATTTTCTAGCATGATTGCTGTATTGTATGCTAGTCCTTTTGGATGGTGATGAAAGCTTATGTTTGTTCTCTTCGTATCTAAAGTTTGACTTTGTGAAAGGCCGCGTCCGCATCAACACACAGCCTATAGAGTTCTATCTAGCAGCAAAGAAGTTAAATAATGTTTTAATGTTCTAGATAGATAATTGAAATCCTAAATCTACGATTGCACACACACACACACACACGCACACAGTGTATCATGAGATCAACACACACATGCACACAAGGACACACATGGCTGATTAGGTGAAAGACAGTAATGATGGGTCATTGCCATGTGACCTCAGTGAAACCTGCAATCTCTCTCATGCACACACACTCAAACACACAATCACACACATACAGACTGATGAGAAGGGCCACGGGGGGTGAGGGTCATGTTAAAACAGGTGCAGGAGCTTTTGATCACATCTGTGTGTTTGTGTGACGCATGTTGGCACTTTCATTACCTTCATTTCAAAGGGATAAAATGGCAGCATGTGAGCTCTTCCCACTCACACTGTCATAATCAGTCTGACATGGAGATCAGACTATTTTCTCCTCACAGTGACTGTGGCACGCGTTCCTTCACTGAAAAGTATTTCACATGGGAAACATTTGGAAACATCATGTTTTAAAGCTCCATATAGTCTAAAGGCAGATCACCATGTGTTGTTTGATAATAGATCAGGTCTAGCTTCAATATTAATACTGTGAAAGTATCAAAGCCTCAGTCCACAGAGAAAT
Organism: Seriola aureovittata; assembly: GCF_021018895.1. Classification (NCBI taxonomy): domain Eukaryota; kingdom Metazoa; phylum Chordata; class Actinopteri; order Carangiformes; family Carangidae; genus Seriola; species Seriola aureovittata. Next base: position 1,771,513 of record NC_079375.1, read on the forward strand.
GCACACAGCCTGTATTCAGAAACTGAGCCTTAAAACCAGCCGTCAGGACTTCTGGAACTTTGTGATGTCACAACAAAACAGTCACCACTCTGAGCCCCGCCCCAAGCCCCGCCCACCTGGACCCACTATCCAACCTTGCAGCATTTGGTTTCTCTGAGTGTTTTTACCTGAACTCCGCTACATTTTAATTGGATCACTCAGAAAACAGTCAGCCAATCAGAAGAGATGTTAGCGGTTTATCTCATTCTTACTGAGAGATCCTCTCAGGCTCTGTCAGATTGGATGGAAAGCGTCTGTGAACTGTCATCGTCAGGTCTCTGCAAAGAATTTCTAGACTTTGGCCTGTCCACTAGAGTCAGAAACTTGTCCTGAAGACAATCCAGTGTTGCCTGGTTGTTTGTTCCAGTTCATGGTTTAGCTGAAAGCAGTGATGTTACCTGTGACACAGGAAAAACATGAATCTTTTATGTAATGTTTTGTGTACTTTTTGAAAGATGGTAGCATTAGCTGTATGTCCATACTGTCCAAAAGGAAAAGACTCATGTGATTTTGCTATGTCTTGTGTATTATTAAAGCTTCAGTGTAGATACAGTTCTTCTTCTGTAGATCGTGGTATCCGTCAGCAGCACATCAGACGTCAGCTGGGGATCTAACAGTGGCTTTAGGCGGAAGTCAAGTTCAAATTGAACTGATTAACTGTGTAATTATGATGACATAGTGGATAAACCAATAACACCATTCTCAGGTCTCAGACTTCTTTAATTTACAACTTTCCTAAAAATAAAACACAAAACGGTGTTAGTATGTTGTTATTGTGATGCTGCAATAAAACAGTTTCTGTATGAACAGATGAAACTCAAACATGGTGGTTTTTCTCCACAGATACGCAGCTGCAGGGACAAGGAGTCCGGTCCACAGAGGGGGCGCCGTGCCCAGCGGTCTCACAGTGTGTCGCCTGCCCACAGCCTTAATTCCACCCTGTCCACCCACCCCTCCATATCCACAAACTACCCTCCACAATTCTGACGCAGACAGAAAACAATAGATATGTAAAAATAAACAGGTCACTTTGATGTCATCAGAACATGTTTCCTGTGTGTGTGTGTTTGTGTGTGTGTGTGTATTTCCATGCTCAGCTCACAGTCTTTTCTTTAATGCACCAGTTTCTCTCAAGACTCTCAACTACTCCACTCTACATCAATGAGACAGAGAATCGGAGCCATGAAGTCAGACAGACTGTCCTCCATCAGGAACAGCTGCAGCTTTACCTTAACTAATACATTTCATTAAGTCTTATTGTTTCAAGGCTCTGGGACAAGTGCTTAATAATCACAGCAGCTTTCATTCAGGATATGTATGAAGGTCAATGTACCACTATGTGTAAATATGAATATGTCACTGAGCATCTAATCAGTAAACACTGTATGTACTAAGTAAGAAAAGAAAATCAACGTGAACATGTAGCATGGCTTTATTCCCATAATAAGTGAATGTTTCTGTCTCGCTGTGGCTCACTGGATATTGGAGCTTTAATGAAACTGCAGAGGTCTACGGAGCTGTATCTGAATGTTTATGACGCTCAGGAAGTTTTCTGGCAAATCTTACAGCTGTTTCTTCTGTAATGGCTGTGTCATGCAACATAAAAACTGAAATAAAAATTGACATCCACCTCCATGATCCTGTGTATGTGGATTAAAGTAGATTTTTTGTCTTAATAGGTTGGTTCACTCAAACTACAGAACTTCAAATAGTTCGCTTTTATTTGTGCAGATATTCGTCTCTGAAATTTCTGCCTCCATCCCAGATCAAATGGAGGTGAATGGAACTTTGACATTATGACCACTCACAGATGAAGTGAATGACACTGATTATTTTGTAACGGCGCTGCATGTAAAGATCTGGGATACGTTAGAAGGTAAGTGAGCAGTTGGTTCTCATAAGTTGCATTTCCATCACAGTTTCTTGCAAAATAGAAGCTTTTTTTTTTTCCCCCAGAAAAGTTGACAAATCAGAGTTAATGTTCTGTGTTTCCACTGAGTGATGTGATGTGAATAAAGCTGGGTTTTCTCCTCGCGTGATTAAACACGCCGGCAAGCCCACATCTGCTGATCGTTGGAACGACTGCATCCATCACAGTAGTTGTTATAATATTTAATCCAAGGCGACGAGGACATCTGCTGCACGTAATAACAGACAGGGAAACCCCTCATATCCGGCAGGGGCCACATATCAGGGATTTTTTGGGAGATAATAGTCTGCGATGTCTTAGGATGTCGTGACAGCTCAAGTCATGTCATGTGACTTAAATGTGGAAAAAGTGTTTCTATTTCACTTTATTGAAATATTGCTTTGTTTGAAAAAATCACCAAAATTCATGTGTTTCCATTACTCGTTTTTCAGTTCGCAATTTAAAATTGTGACTTAAGCCGGTTAATGGAACACAACTATAGTCAACATGTTGGATGGTGTTTTGACACGAGCAAGACAACAGGGTCAGAGCATCTTAGAAATGACTTTTCATCCTCTCATGGAAGTCGTGTGGATGAGTGGATGATGTGGAAATATCCTTCTGGTCATGAAAAAAAAAAAAAAAAAAGAGCATGACAGTGAATTGTAGGAACGGCAGTCAGGTAAACTCCAGGTTTGATGTCAGCAAATAACAGTAAGCTAACGTTAAGGTGCTAGCTTCCAGTGCATCTCTCTCCAGTCTCTGTCTGTGTCTTACCATCCATTTCCAGGTCTGTTCTGTCCCTTTATGTCTGAGTGAAATACAATTTATTACGTTTGATAAACGCCAACTGCAGTTTTTGGCACCGCTTTTCAGTCCTGGATGTTGCTGCTGGGTGAACACACGTCCATGTGCCTCTGTGGGGACCGGTCCAGACGGTGTGGTCCAAATCAGTTTAGAGACAATGATTATCTAAGTCTGGATATCTAGGTGGAATTTAAAATGTTGATTAGCTGAACTCACTGGGCCACAAGTATGAGCATCTCTCACTATTTTCTTCTTGGCACTTTCTTTACCCTCCGTTCCCATCTGCTATTACTTCCCTGGAGAATTAAAACTGTAAGTGGCCCACTCACACTGCTGACATCATTATAGCCGTGATACGACGTCACTCAAAGGTACAGACGCCTGTTGACTTTGAGTAAAGGTGGAAGCTTCGTCTAGCTTGATAGACCTTAACTTATGAGAGGCACATTTTGTTTTGGATCGTTATATTCTCGCACGAGACATTCGCATGAGTTTTTCTCAAAAATATAAGTATTAGATTAATTATACAATGCATCGTCAGGAGAGGCAAACCAGGCAAATGCTTTTGCCCCCAATGGCCCCTCATATTGGCACATTTTGCAATGACAACTTTAAACCCACTTAAACCTTCCACAAAGACACTATACAGTGCACTCCTGCCCCAAACCCCCCTAAGTGCAGCCTGTAGCTAGCATCTACCCATAGCCTGCGTGTGAGGCATTCAGGTAACATCTGCAAATCGTAGCGTCTGCCAATAGTCTGCATATGGTGTGGGGGTGGTTAATCCAGTTCAGTTTAGTTTTACATCACTGAAACACTGGTCAAATCCAGCAGGTTAGAAACCAGAATAAAACTGCGTTGGAACCCCCCCCACCCCCCTTTTCATTTACATCATCATCAGTTATGATTTACTCCAGTTTTGACACATGTAACAGAGGACTGATGATTTGTCACAACATGCCTGTTTCACTACATACAAGCTGTGGTATGTTGCCTGTATGTAAATGTATTTCATGTGTGTGTGTGTGTGTGGCTGTTTTGTGTTTTATGCCCGGTTTATGTGTCATGCAGATTTGTGTTGATGCTCGTGGTCATGTTGTGTAGGTGTGGGACTCCCGCTGGAGGCTGTAAGTGAGGTAGAGTGCAGTCCTCTGTGTATTCTCAACTGTTTATACAGCACACTCCTCATTTAGCCATTAGTCATCACTCACATTTGCACACAAACACACTTACATGTTCAAATGCATCTTAGTATACACCCATGTGAGCACTCATTTTTATGCGTGTGCTAATGTATGCAGGGGACTACATACATAAATGCATGTAAAGACCTACCCACATACACGTCACCATTATGAATTACCAAAGCAAGGGTGGACACACACCAAAAATAACACACACAATTGCTTGCAAATAAAATTCATTCCCTCTCTCTTTGTTCCTTCAAACCGAACGCTCCCCTCCATTTCCCTCCATCTCTGCAGAATAATTCTTTTTTGATTCTGTCAGTGATGTAACAAAAGTTTATTTACATGGTTGATGTAAGGTTTGAAGCTGGTCTACACAGATTTGAATGAAAAACCAGAATCCTGTTGGAATTTCTAAAACTCAGAGATTCTAAAGTAAAACACTGCTGCATCATCAGGCCGGTGGACCGCCGGGAGCCTCCATCACTCCTACACAGTTCTGTCACTTCCTACTTCCAATCAACCAATCAAACCTTTTTTTTTATCAAATTTCCTGTCTATGGAATATTGGACTCTCCCATCGAAGATTTCATCTGGTCGTCTGGAAAATTCTCCCACTTCTTAAGCTAAATAAACTAATTAGCTGTGGATTAGCTGGAGAATGCGTCCATCCATCAGATCATGGTGATCAGGTGATTAATCTGGCATCATGACCTCCCTGAAACGGCACAGCAAGCGACCATCAATCATGCAAGAATTTGACCTGACTCTAAAATCCGTTTGGGCTGATCAATTTGAGGCTAAACTTGGGCCAGGTTTGTAAAGGTGGCTAGACGGCTAGCTGGTTTACATGCTAACTTCAGTAGAAGAAAACACAGGTCATAGAAGCGCAGCAGTGTGTTCCCACTCAGGGCTTAGTAAGGTGACTCTCCAGAGGAGGTGGACTGATCACAGCTGGCTGAGTGAGATGAAATGGGGCAGAATATTGTATTGATCGCTCTTTTGATTATCCAGTTGTTTATTCATGCATTGCTGGACCTCACATCGGATCTTATAAACCCCTGCCACCATTTTCAAAATTGTATTGACCAGTCAAATCAGATTTGTTAGAGTGCCTTCTACACACACCCTGAAATTACATTAAATTTAATTAACATGTTCTGCTGTTTTTTTTTGTTGACATTTTTACCCGCAGAAGCAACAACATTCATCAACTGATTGAAATCAAGAAAACTCAGTTTTGATTCATTTCCACATTAGTCACTTTGTGATGTTTGTTTTTATTCATCTCCGCCGGCAACAGTCAGATTGTCCATACGTCCGTCTCATTCTCATGGACACGATATCTTAGTTATGCCTTGAGGAAACTTCTTTAAATTTGGTGAAAACGTTAACTTGGACTCAAGGATGAACTGATTAGATTTTGGTGGTCAAAGGTCAAAGGTCAAAGTCACAGTGAACTCACAAAACATGATTATAGCCATTATTCAAGACTTCACAGCAATTATGACAGAATTTCACACAAATATTTCATATTTTATTTGACTCTGGATAAACAGGGATGTAACCTGAAACTACTCTGAGTGGAGGAGGCAGACGACCATGAGGAGGTCATTCAAATTTCAAGGTTATTTGTGTCTTATCACATGGCTGAGACTGTAGAAATGTACAGTGGAGGAAATGTGTAGGTGTTTGAGGAAGATGACAAGTGAGCTGAGGTCGTGAGTTGCATCAGAATGGATTATGTCTTGAGTATGTGGTATGCACATTTAGCCCACTGATCCCTCACCTTTCTCTCCAGCTTTCTTCAATAGGAGCTGAAGTGACAAACACACAAATCTGCTCCGACAGTCACTATTCATACAGCCCTGCAGTCATGCACAGTCAGACCAGCCAGCACATCCACTGGCAGGTATGGGAGCACTGATGTTACTGTGTGGGAGGTGAAAGTGTGAGAGTAACCTGTTGAAAACCAGGTTAGAAAAGATGCATCTCCTGATTTAAGGCAGCTGAGCGGGCTCAGGATCTGACTCCGTTGCATCCGTTGTTTATTTCTTTGTGGCACAGACAAAGTTTTGACATGTACAGCAGTGTGAATAGTGGGTCATCTCCCAGAGCAGAGTAATAACAGTAATATCAGCTGAGAACTCATCAGTACAGAGGAAAAAAGACTGAAAGATGTTGGCAGGGAAAGAGTGAATACTGTATGTTTGGATGATTGGATGGAAGAGACACATCTCTATCTTATCTGATTTTTAGTTGAAAAGAGATGGACGGATGGACGGATGGATGGACGGATGGATGGATGGATGGATGGATGGACGGATGGATGGATGCACATCAAACAGACACAGAAAATGGGTTTGATGGCATTTTTGTAAACAGACATAAGTGGTGTCTCAGTGTCATGGTCAGATAATGCATTTCAGGGTCCAGGCTCACATCAGAGACCTTGACATTGGTGATCACTGCTGATGAAGATAATAGGTGTGTTTTGCTAAACAGAGAGAGACAAACAGAGAGATGAAAACTGCCAGAGAATAAGGAGATGCTACAGGTGGTGTCTCTGCTTCAGAATGTTCTGCAGTGGTAGAAAGAAACTAAAAATGCATCTATTCAAATGCTGCACTCAAGTGTGTACCATTGTGGCTGCTGTCATGATGATTGGGTGGGTGAAAGGCTCTGATTGGTGATTTGGTGTGAGTCAGCAGCCAGGTGTGAAGTAGCCCTGGTTCTCTGATCAAAAATACCAAACAGCCAGAGAAGAACACAACCAGCAGCTGTTAACGTGCAGCCTCAGTAACACAAGACTAGGTCAAAACCTGGTATCTTGCTGGACCATGTTGAAGGCTGTTTACATTTTCTGTCTGTTTCTCTCTCTTAATGCTTACTAATATATAACTTGACTTTCTGATAAGAAAACACAAGAAAATAAAAACACAAATGACATGAAAATCATATATTATTCACTTTTTAATATAAATAAAAAAGACGTGTTTTTAGACGCATCATGTTATCATGTATCAATTTACCAGAACCAGAATATTTGATTTGAGAAACTCTCAGCAGATGAATGTATGGTCTTCAAGTGTCAAACTCACAGAAATCATTTCAGCACAGTAAAGTTATTAAAGTTAAATATTGTATCTATAGTGTCTGTCATTTTGACTGTGTCCCGTGGACAAAGGACTGGAGCTTGTCAATCTGTCCTTGACTCAGCTTCTACTGGTCTGAGATCAGTCATGATATTGCAGTACAGACGTGTGTGGAAAGTAAACTTACACATCAAGCGTTCAGAGGAAGCAGCAAGTAAACGAGCAGATTATTATTATTATCATCTCTGTGTGAGATCTGCTGCGAGTTTGAGACAGAATGTTGTTAGAGGTGGAGAGCAGCGCTTTTCAGGAAGAGAGAGAGCGAGAGAGCAAGAGAGAGAGAGAGAGAGAGACAGCAGCATGGGCACAAAGGCCATGGTAGCTGTAGGGCATACACCTCCTTGAGATGTTTGGCTCACTTCAAATGTGCTATGTTGTCAACTCCGCAGATTGTGAACGCCCCTTAATAGAAACTGTTTGCTCCATTTATTTTGAAAGAGCAACGGCCAATGAGGAAGCTCCAACTCAACAAGTGACATAGCATTCCGCTGAACAATGGTGGAACTATGATCACTCAGTCAGTCAGTCAGCGACACTCGTGATTATAGGGCTGGTCCTGGTCAACAGTAGTAACACATATCACAACTCACACCGTCTGTCTGCATCAAAAGAGACATTTTTCTCCTTTGATGATCGTGAGGCACCACGTGATGAGCTGAATTTTATGATGTGGTATTTCTATCTCTACTTCAGTAAAGGATCAGACTTCCTCTTGTTTGCTTGACCTGCTGTCAGAACAGAACCTGGATCAGTCATTGTAAACTTTCTGACCTCACAGCTGCAGAGGCTCCATGTTCTCACTCTGTCCCTGAGTCATGTCAGCAGACCGAGGAGGTTTTTTCTCCAATATGCTGCGGTCTTCAGCTGGCCGCTCTAAAGCTGACTGAACTTTGAGACAATCACGGTGACAATGACCTTTTCTAGATGAGAGGGGACACCTGCCTCCCCCTCCCTCCCACACACACACAGCTACACACACACACACACACACACACACACACACACACACACACACACACACACACAGTGTTATCCATACATACACTAGAAGTACACACACCTGAAGTTAACATTTCAAAGGTTAACTGTCATTCTGACCTCATTAGGTGATCTGTGCTCTGATTGGCCAAGTAATTATCTGTCAGACTAACAAGCTGTAAATTCACCCTCACAGTCATTACATGTAATCACATTCTTTTAACGACCTGATGTTTTTAACAAATCCTCTCTGGCTAATTTCAGTTAGAGATGTTGCTGTTATAAATGTTTGTGTGACTGGACCCTACACCAGTCTGCTGAGCAGGTGAAAACTGTCCTCCACCTGTTCCCCTCCTGGATGTACATAGTTCTGGCCATAAAAAAGAATTAACTAATGTTTCTTCCTGATACTTTAGTGAGTTTTCACTGACATATACAGCCATCAGGAAATTGCACCGTAAAGTCCAACATGATAAAAGCTCTTGCCACTTATACTCAGCTCTTATATCACCAAACTATCTCCCAGCCGTATAGAGCAGAGAAACATGCTCACAGTGTTAGAGTCAAAATACTGAGATACATCATGAAAACAGTTTTCTAGTGCTGTCATACCAAATGTTTGCAAAGAAAGAAACCAGCTGACTGCAACAGATAGGTGGACCTCTGCTACCCAGAGCCAGGTCACTATTACAGCACACATTAATGCAAAGGAACAGTGAGATGGCTATGTCTTACCAACTTGCCCTCAGTTTGAATCGCATGTGGGAGCCAACATTGCTGAAATCCTCAAACTGGCTGTGGTGTAATGGGAGTTGCAGAGGCTTCATATCACAACATGTCACAGCTAAACCACCTGCTAGAGGAGGAGCACAGTCGCTGTGCAGCCAGCGAGCTTTCAGCATCCACACAGGCTTTACTGGGGCTTCTGTCAATCATGGATGCCACAGCCGGATGTAACGGCTCTTATGCTAGAACAATGTTTGGAGTAACACGCAGCTGTTACAGCTGCTTTGATGAACACTGAAGTATGAAGGTACACTTAATGCCGGTACATCAGATGCTGAAATCATTAATAAGATGTTTAAAGCACTGAAAACAGCTACTGTAGTTTGTGATGAGATAACAGCCCACAGTCTCACTGACTGTGCCCCAGACAGTCATTCTCCAAGACGCCTCACGTCCGTCCTCGGGCCGGATCCTCAGCCTGAAGACAAGCAATACAAATCCATCTCTGTGCTGGTACTGGATGAGGATCATCACCACATGACAGGAGGTATTTTTTATTAGTTAGTGTGTGTACGTGAGTGAGAGGAGGAATGTTTATTTATACCTCTGCATTAGTGACATCAGGGTCAGAGACATTATGTTTTCAGGTTCAGGTTGTCCGTCCATCCCTCTCATTCTCATGAATGTGATATCTCAGTAACACCTTGAAGGATTCTCTTCAAATTTGCCACAAACATTCACTTGGACTCAAGGACGAACTGATTCGATTTTGGTGATCAAAGGTCAGCTTCACTGTGACATCATAATGTTCTGCAAAAACACTTCTGGCCGTTTTTTCAACCCTCTGATACGACCCACAGGACTGTCTCCTGAAATAGCGCCCCCCTACGGCGGCATGCATACCGTACCACAGTTGTCATGGTTACCATAATAAACACGACTGTACCGAGAGCAACATACCCAACGTTGCCATGGTTACTATAATAATGGTAATGGCTTGGTTAGGTTTAGGCATTAAAACTACTTGGCTAGGTTTGGGAAATGATCATGACTTGGGTTTGGGATTTGACTTTGTTGTCATGGTTACAATAATAACAACGAGCGAGCATGGATAATAGAAACAATACAAAGTACTGAATTCACATGTGAATCAAACACTGATCTCCTGTGTCATATTCCTGTGTTTTGTTGACCCATCCATCCACCACAACCTCCTACCTAACGTAGACCTTGTCGCTGTTTATACGTCACCGCACTGTCCCTTTGCTCCTGTCATAATTACTACGACCACCAGATGTCGCCTAGCAACAAAACCTAACAATGGGTCATAATAACCTGCTGTACGGATGACCTGTCTGCTCGTTTCTCACAGGAGGACAGTCTCACCTTGTACGATGTACAGGAGTCCGATGTCTATTCCACTCAGCTCAGGTGCAAGGACACTGAGCACGTCTATCCCCTTCTCCATCCATCCATCCATCCACCCATCCATCCCTCTATCACTTCAGTTCCCAGCAATCACTACAGGAGACATTGTCCACTCAGAAGTCTCTGCTGCTGCTGCCAGAGAGTGTTGACATTAGGGATGAGTACTACCACTCTCAAAGTGAGATGATTGTTCCTGTGTTGAGTTCAGTTATTTTGTATGCAGAAACAGTTTGCACACTGTATAGTCAGTGGCTCTTTCATTTTAGGTTGCTGTTTTAATTAGAGATTACTTAATCTTAATTTTTTAAAATTAATTTATTTATTCTGAGAATTTATTTTATTTTCACTTAATAAGAAATAATATTTGCCATCTACCAGAGACCTGTGGTAACTAAATAACTTCAAGAAAAGAGAAATAAAGCAAGAATTCTGCAGTCATACCTCGTCACTTTTTATTTCCTCATGATCTTGCTCAATCATGGACTCCAGGTTGTGTATCAAATCAAGAGGTGAAAACAGGAAGATGCAACTTCTAGACAAAATACTGGATTATTACCCAGTACCGACTGTTACACTGAGGTTCAACATTTGATCTATATCAGCAGCATAACAAAGAGTAGTTTCATTATTATCAAGTCTGTTGTTCATCACACAAAGGTGTTGGTGCAGATATACAAAGCCTCCTGTTTTACACTGACATTTATAAAAGAGATGTTCTGATGCATATCTCTATAACTACAAGCACACATACATACAACACTAATTTAAATCACAAATGATTGTATACATATTCCTGTCTTCCTTGAATGCTCTCCCAAATTTGTTGATGATTTCTTGATGTGTGTATACAATATATTTTTACAGTATGCCTCCTGTCTCGCTCTCCCTCTCTCTCACACACACACGCACACACACACACACACACACCCTCTCTCAGCTGATTAAATATGCATGAAGAAGACAGTGTCTGCTCTTCTCCTCTCATTCTGAGAGACCTACAATTATCAAGTCCTTCTGTTGCGAATGACATGTACTTGACAGCTCTCAGTATATTCCTCCTTCAGCTGTATAATTCCTGTTTGAATGAGTTAAATCACGCTCTGTGTTATGAATGGAGCCTGGGCTCTAAAATCACAAAGACTAACAACATAAAAACATTCTCAAATACTGTGAAGGGCATATAATGCAACCATGCTTTATGGGTAATTAATTTGTTGAGGATTATGTGGATTATTAATTAATAAAATAATCTTGTGAGGATTATGTGTTGGCTCTGCTACAAGTTGTATGTGGAACAGCATTAATTACACATCAATTTCTATTGTTAGCTCTGTGAAAGGCTCAGCCAGCTATTGAATTTCAAGGATGCAGCTTTAAACAAATTCATTATGACAACATATTAAATTGACTATAAAGAGGTCTCATGGTTTAACAATGGCTGGGAACCTCTGTCTTAATTTCTGAAACTGGACACAAACACAAACACTGTTGTAAATGGGAGTAAAGCAACATGTGAAAAGGATGTGGTTTGACCAGAGGTAATGCTAACCTGGTGCAGCGTGATACAATGTGGAAGAGAGGGTGAAATGTTGGTGTAATGTTGGTTTGCTGAGTGCGGCTAATGTTAGCAGTGCTAGCACCAGCAGTCTTTCCTTGCAGGTTAACATCCACGTCCGTGGTGAATGTGGTTACACAGTCGAGTGAAATATGACGATGAGGGTACCCTCCATGATGCCACCCACTGGTTTCTGAAGACCGGTTTTGAAGCTCGGAGTGAGCTGCTCCACCGTTGCCATCTTGGCCTAAATCTTGACTAATCCAAAAACGGGCAAAGAGGTGGGGCGTGTGTGAAACTGAGACTTCAGAAAGCATAAGCTCCCGTTAGCATCGTTAGCACAGCTGGGCATCTCGTTCGAAGGTTAACTCATCACTCAAGGATAATTAACTTGAGTTAATTAAGAAGCTAAGCTAACAAGCCTTATGGTGAGTGCAGACAGAGATACCTGCTAGTTAATGCTAACATAATTAGCAGTAATAGCAGAATTTCACTCACCCTCCAGAAGAACCAACACCACAAACAGAGAGGTCACATTCAGTGACTGAATGACAGCTAGCAGCGAGACACCCACCTGCCACACAATTATACAGCACCATATATATCAATATAAACATTACCCCAAATATAACATCAAATGAGTGCAAGTGTAAATGAATGAATAAGTTATTTTAAATAAATATATACATATTGCAACCACTAGGTTTTGCTAACAGGACAACAGGGCTTTACGTGTATTGATGAACATGAGGGTGTCTACTTGATGCTTAAACCAAGAGAGGGAGTTGACACAGTGCTTTTTCATAGCTGTCATCTGTTGACTTTGTTAGCTTCGTCTGCGTTAACCTTGATCGCCACTACGTAGCTCTATTAGCTCTGTTTGTTCGTGTACACACCTGTGTTGAGTGTTGGAGAAGTGTGTATTGATGTTGTATCTGAGAGAAGTTGCAAGACCAAAATGTCACATGAAGTATAGCTTTAGTTCAGGCAGAGCACTGTAGTGAATCATCATCTGATTAGCACTGTACATCTCCTTTGCCAAATTAGGCTGTAATTCTTTTGGGAGGCACCACCCTGAAATGTTGCTTGGAGTAGTGCAGTGTTTTAATGAGGTTTAATGTTTTTATGACCTTTTGAATTTTGGAGGATGTTGGGGAGGTTGGATGGGTTGACCACTGTTCGCTTCCTGTGTGAAACCGAGTCAGTGTTGTTTCTTTTATCATGATCGTATTATTTTAACCATGACGACAAAGGTCCATTTTTAACCATTACAGGGGAAATTTGCAGACTTCCTCTGACTGGCGCAGCGCCGTCTGCCATCTCAGCTTGTCAAATTGCCAGTAGCTGGTTTTAGAACAGAAAATGCTTGTCATTTGTTTCAACAGCCAATCAACTTGTAGCAAAGTCAGCTGGTTAAGTTTTGGATGGAGGAAAGAGAGGACCAGCTCACCAGTTTGTTTGATGAACTAAGCCTTAAGATTTACTCAGACCCTGTCACATTACACAACATCTGTATGCTCAAAGTATCCAGCTACAAAAAAGCCCCAAAAACGCCACAGTTAGAAGGTTAGTACAGAGTTGTTGCTGTGGAAACGATGTAGTATTATCTGGTTGCAGCAGTGTAAAAAAATTAAAGAAGAGCTAATTTGAAGTTAAGTTTTTACTAATCATAACCAAGTAGGTTTTGTGCCCAACAAAAATATGACCATTCAATTAGCTTAGCTGCATGTTTATTATTATAACCATGACAAGGACTTGTTGCTTCTGCAGCTGGATGAAGTAATTACAAGCTGAGGAAGAGAATTTTATGTATTGTGTGAACCTGAGTAGAGGAGCATTGTTCAGTGTTACCATGTAAACTGAACTTAGATGTTTTATTTCCTTCTACTGCTGAATCCAGTTGAATCTGAATGTCCATTAAACATCCCATTTCCTCACTCCTGTCTGAGGTCAGGACTCATCTGTGAAATGAGACAGTGCTGCAGCTTATTTTCTGTATGATGTAATATCTTTGATACCTGGCAGTAAGTTCAGAGGTGACATTTGTATCAAAGCAAACAGAGAGGGGATAATGTTCTGTAATTCGGAGCTGATGGCCATACTTTTCAGACTGCATTGCATCGCTCATCAAAGAGACAATACTGTCTGCAGACATAGCTGAAATAAATATATTTGATGACTTAAATTTTGCTCCATCTCTGACACCAGCCTCCACATTCTGATGGACAGAAACATGACACAGAGACACATGTGCTGGCCCCCGGAAAAATCCTCCAGCCACAGAGCAGGGTCTCCTGTTTCCTTTCATCACTGTCCAAGACGAATCTGGAATGATTCCTGGAAATTGCAGCAGCAAAGTGGCAACATGAAAGAAAATTCTAAGCAAGATTGTAAGAAATAGGGGACACATAAACGCAGTGCATCTGTGGATTTCACTGAAAATGTACCTTAAACTCATCTCTGAGAATCAGTAATCCTCACTTCACCACAAAATTCCTCAATACAGTACTACTAGGAAAACTTTGTGGGCATGAAGCATGACGGGGAAGTTGTGTATTTAGCTCTGTTGTGAAGTGTTTGCACAAGATACACAAGATTCGATGTCATTCAAGTCTAAAGGCTGTGAGAGTTTGATACTTAAGAATATTTTTCCCTGTAAATATAAACTGAAAGAAATTTAGAAAAGAAAAAAGTACCACACAGTTACACAAACAAACTGTCTGAACAAGGTCGCAGTAGACAAGCAAGGCCTGTGCTCTGCTGGGGCAAATGACTGCTCTGGTGGCTTTGAGCAGAGCAATAAAACAACAAGGTCTAACATAAGGTTTTTCTCCTCCTCCCCTGTTTGTGTATGTGTGTGTGTGAGTGTGTATGTGTGCGAGTGAGTGTCATGGGCATGGTCACATCTTTCTCATCCTGGTGTCACTACACACCTGACAGCAATCAACTCATCTCTGACGGTTGAAGTGCTCTGGCTCAGATTGGTCAGCCTGCTTCAGCGGTAGAAACTCTCTCTGCCTCTCACTACCTTGTTACGACTGTGGTCTTATCGGGGTTTTTTTTTTTTTTTCCTGTGGCCTGAACGTCGGCGTGACATGTGAATGAGTGTCTGTATGCAAATAGGTGTGTGCCAGGACCAGGAGAAGGTGATTGTTGGACAGCACCGACTCTTGCAGCTGATTGGCTCCTGTCAGATATCGTCCAAATATAAGCAGCAAGGTAGAAGACTCATCTACTCATTACTGTCTACTCCTGAGCCACTTGCCCTGTCAAGACATTTTGTGATTTCGGTTTTGTTATATTTGGCTAGGTTATCTATTTGTTTCTAAATAGATTAGTTTTCTTTCGTTCTTTTGGCCTTTGTCCACCCTGAAGCTGGGATTCACTCTCAGATTATTGGAAAGCACTTATAAGTAAATAAAAACACAAGCTAACATCCAGTTGTAATCTGTTCCTGTGGCTGGTACTTGGGGAAGATGGCGGTCTGTTGTCACTCAGCCAACACTAGACAGGACCTAACAATCTACTGAGTCATTTCCTATGTTTTACCTGGTGCTCCTAGCTAACCTAGTCTCTTCTGTGCTTCAGTGCACCAGCACCCCCACCAACTCATCAGCACCCTAAGGCCTCTGTCTACAGCCTCCACCCTCACCCTTCTCCACCCTTCTACAACTTTCCTAATAAATCCCTTCCCATCACGCGTCCAAAAACCTCACCGTCCCGTTTATCTCTGTAGGAATTCTATCCATAATGTTGTCAGACATTCATAATGATCTGAACCTGAAATTTGATGTTACTGTCAACATCTGCATGAGGCTACACAGTTTTACATCACCTCAGTTTTTCCAGCTGTTATTCAAATGTATATAATCTTGTCATGATGTTGCTGTAGGATAAAGCCCCTGACCAACCAGCCTGTCTTCCTCCGTTACCGTTCAGCCCCCCCCCCACTCTGACAGCAGTATACAGTCTACTGTCAGTGTTGTCATGGTGATGATCAGAGGCTGTAGTGACACAGTTTGTACAGACAGAGGGTTTGTCATCATCAGCTTGGAGGAAGTGTTTCATTAACTTCCAGGTTCACCAGTTTCCTCATCCCTGAAAAATGACTGTTTGCCGTCACATTGACAGGAGACCTAAAGTTTACCACTGACCTCAGTACGAGTGAAGGTTATTAACTCAACTTGAGCTAATTCAATTTCAATAAGAACAAAAACAACGGGGTCGTTCTAAAACCTTTGGCCATGAGTGTATATGCAGTACCTCCAGTATGAGCATGCAGATGTGGGCAGGTTGTACAAAACTGGATTTGTTGAAGAAACTTTCATTGATCCACAGTCTTGGTTAAAGCTGGTCAGTTCTGTGTGTGTTGGAGAATAGACAACATCTGGATACGTCTGAATACGTCTGGGTTCGTCAACGGCTCACGTGTGACCCCGATGACTCTTAAGGTTTTAACGACCCCACAAGAGGTTAAATGTGTACGGCTGACGTTTAAAACAAGGTTTTAAAATGAACTCGATGTCTGTCCAGACGAGCGTTTAGCTCCGTATCAGAAACGATCTCCGCCCGTCCATTCGATCACACGTGAGAACACGCATCACATGACCGTTCACCTACTCTGGGCAAGTGTCTGTGTAAACAGGAAGCAGTTCGTCTACTCTGCAGTTGATTAGTCACAGAAAATCCTCTGAATGGAGGAACAGCAAAGACAGTTGTAGCATTAGAATAGAGAATGTAAGTGAACAACAGCTGCTAGCAAAGACAACAAGGTCAGTCATGTTGTATTCACCACTGGGAGTCCAAGCTGATGAGAGCCAATCAGGAGACTGTGGGGTCCAGGAGAGTTTTTGAACATCTCAGTTTTACAGGCAGCATCTCAGTTCTGAAGCTGTAGGTGTGAACTGAATTTTCTTTGGCTAAGTTCACACAGTGGGCCCAATCTCCTCCCGCAGGCGGGAGTCACAAACAAACATGGCAGACAGCAGCGATGGAGGTAGTCAGTGGAAGGACAGTGAAGATTTAGACTTAATCATTATTTGGGCTGACACATCTGTCCAAGCGAAACTTGAGGTGTCGTTTGAACGCATATCTAATGAAATGGCAGAAAGGGGGCACAGAAGAACGTGGCTTCAGAGTCAGTGGAAAGTTAAGGGCCTCAAAAAGCTAAATTCAAAGAGGCTAAAGACTCCAACCTACGAAGCGAATGCAGCCGGATAACCTGTCCGTTTTACAGAGTGAGTTTTAGGGGATAAACCCAGCTGTAAACTCATAGAACTACTTCATAGCTCTGTCAAAGAGGCGACTGAAACTCCAGGGAGCACATCCAGTTCACCTGGCAGCCACGATTTTGATGGCGAGACAGGTAGGTTGACCAGCTGCCTCTCAACTTCTTGTGACCGTATGCACCAGATAAAATCATCTGATGCAATGGCTCTCACATAAAAGATGCTTAGGCTTATGTTACATGTAAGTTGTGTAAAGATTTTGCTGATTACTTACAACCTTTTCTGTAGAGCTGCAGTAAAAAGGCTTAATCCACATCTGTGCAAACAACCCATGATTTATTTACTACAGGGTGTCTGGGGATGGTAAAATATTGAGGCTAATGATAAGTTATGGTCTAATAAATGACATTATAGCACTATAATATGATCTACTTGTTTGCATTAGGTAGTACATCTACAGTGTGTACAGTCACTCCCATCTGCAATTAGCACAGGGACCTGTGGAAGCAGCACAACCACCAAGTCCTCTGAAAGTATGGGACCCAGAATTCTTTTCTTTTGTTAAACTACTGGTTTAGTTAAACTATTAGTATAAACTTTTGATTGCTTAGCTGATCCATCCATTACTGTTTTGCAGTATGTTCTGTACTGAGAATACACGACTGTATTATATCATTACTGCACTGTATTACTGCAAAACTTTCCCTTTCTACCCATCTCTATCCTCCAGTGCAAGCCTGATTACTTATTTTTGTAATTCTAAATATGGCGCGGTTTGTGGTAAGCTGACCCAAATGCAACCAACACGAGGGAGTAGTGCAAAATGTTTTAATAACAAAAAGTAACTACTTACAAAACTTAAAATCAAAACTGGGCAAAACAGAGAAAAACTGGCGAACCAACTGAACAGGAAACCGAAGCACGAGGGTACACAAGGAATTACAACAGGAGACACAGGGGACAACAACAGCAGGTCAAAACACGAGGACCCACAGGGGATAACAGACAAACCCACACAGACAAACGGGAACACAGAGACTATAGACACAAGGGAGGAAAGGGTGATTGAACCAGGTGAAACACATTAGGGTGGAGCAGATAATCTCCAAACAGGGAAACGGGACTAAGACAGGAAGTACAAACATCAAGAAATACAAGGAAACCACTACAAAATAAAACAGGAAATGATAAAAATCCAAACATAAAATGTCCGCCATGGCAAACCATGAAAAAATATCTTAAAAACACTTGTTCCTCCTTCTTACAGCTACTTCTGCCAAGAGCAGAAAAAAAGACCAAAATGGAAACAACACCTGAAGTATTCGCTGACAAGATCACAAGTGTCTTTAACACAGATGACTCTGTTGTGCAGAGGATATAAGCTGCACAACATGGGCATGATCTCAACATGCTGTCAATGTTCACACAGTTTCTTGAAAAGTCAAACTACTACCAACATCCACCATTCCAGGCCTTTACAACGCAACCCCACCGCCTCAACATTCCTTCCACAATTTTACCCAGCCCCATCCATTCCCCATGGCTTCACCTCGGCCTCAGCCATTTAACCAGACAACCAGCCAGCCTCTTTCCTTCCTGCAAGATCTGGCTCAAGCTTTACCTTTCAGCCATGCTCCTGCACATCCTCTGGATTTGGCTCAGCTTGTCAGCCAGGTACAAGCACATTCACAGTTCTACTGACCTCCAGAGGATGAGGAAAACCAAATGAAATCAGAATAGTTTGTTTTCCGTCATTGTTTTCCTATTACAGAAGGACACGTCGCAAGGTTTGCATCTTATTTAAAGGTTCATTATAATTCCAATTGTCCGTACTTCCATCTATGTTAAAGTTTTGATGTTGGTGCTGTGAAGTGTTATTGAACCTGAACCTTATCTGCATCCACACACACCTCTGTACCGACGTAGCAGCCGTTGCTCCACAAAAAGCCATAATTACCCCGTAAATTCTCCTTCACTTCATTCTTCCCCCTACTCATCATCTGCTTCCACATTCGCCTGCTTCCACTGCACAATAACTTCAAAATGTTGTGTACCGTTTGTTATTCCCAACTTCTTCTCCTTGTTTACTTCCGTACAGAGTGCCGGTTGTGACATCTTGTTCTTCTGTGCATGCGGCTCACATCTGGGCCACGACCAGTTCACGTCGAGTCTAATAATAGGCCAAATTTCAAAAGATAATTTGAACAGCTCCATAAAAAAAATCAGATCTAGAAAGAAATTTGAATTGAGCACTAAGGTATTTGTCAGCTGCTTTTTCCTGTTTTTGTTTTGTCTTAGGGAGTCAGCTTTAGTCTTTGTCTTTTGTTTCTATTGTTTTTTCCTTGGGTTAGTCAGCACTTTCTGGAGAAATAGTTTCTTTTGTTTATTGTTTTGGCCTTTAGTTCACCCTGAAGTTGTCGCTTCTATACTTGTGCTTCTGCTAATAATAAATTACCTTACTTTACTGATTTATTGATTAACTTTGGGGATGGGAAACATCTTTGCACTTTCATGTTGCACTTCTATTCCCTTGGACTAAGATGTCGTTTCAGATGGATGGTTTGCTCAAAATCAATGGGTCCTATTGTTTAGCCTCACAATACTATGGGCTTGTAAATATGTATAACCACCCACACTTGAATAGTCTTGATATTGGGTATGGGGCAAACAATTAACATGTTTCAGATAAAAGCATCAGTGTAAGGAGGAGTGGTAAATCAGACAATATATAACCAGCTTAGGTTAGAACATGATTACTTGATGGGGAGCACCTGTGACTGAACACCACCACAGGGGGCTTTGGCTTCATGACATCAGCAACAGAACAACACATAGCAAAATCAGACGTTCAAGAGCAAACTCTTACATAAATCTCCACCACCTCACTGCTGCACAATGAGAAACAGTGAGCACAACTTACAATAAAAAGCACACAACATCCAAGAAGCATACACAATGTTTCACATTTCATACATCACATCCTAGAGAACATCAATTCCCAGGCACATCCCAAAATACAAGATGTATGCTAATATCTCAAAGCTATCCGGTATAGAAAGGCTCGAGAATAAAGGTTTGTCCACAGTAGGGATGTACAGCACACAAAGGGTAGAGGCAGAGAATTTGATTATCTATGACTTTGTTTACCAAACCAGTTAGAAAATAATCAGAATGATGAGAACAAAACATTTTCTTTAAAAAGGAGGAAAATACATTTTACTAACCACAATAAACCAGAAAAACATTAAAATACAAATCTGTTTCACAAGAAAATAATGAGAAAGGAAAACAGCAAAATAGCTTGCTTGCAAAATAAAATAAATTCTATATATGATATACATGAACATGTTTTTACATTCTGCTGGTTCTGCAGAGCTATCCAATCCTTGAATTCACAAAAGTCAGCTGCTTCAGAGAACAACTTCTTATTTGGAAAACGTTACGGCCAGAGTCCTTCTATCATAACCGACAGTCATAATGGACAAATATATGAAAATAACAGCCAGGCCGACAAATATCGGAATTTTCCTTTACTAATGGCTCCTGTTTAAACGTCAGTGAGCTAAGATACAAAAACACCAGGGCACTGGAACTACCACACTCCACAACTGTTAACGGTTCGGATTGTTGTTGCATTTTTACTCTATATTCACGATATGTGAAGATGACCTGTAATCACTAGAATCCCAGATGAGACATGAAAATATCTAAAAAGCTTTTATGATGGAAAAGTTCAGAAATATGCAATCAATCAAACATTGTCAGTCGGATGAATCTTATTTGATAGTTTTGGTTAGACAGTTTTGTGTGAGTGAGTGTGTGTGTGTGTGTGTGTGTGTGTGTATGTGTGTGTGTGTGTGTGTGTGTGTGTGTTGGGTTCCAGTTGAGTTGTGGATACTGTATTGTCTGAAATGTCTCCTTTGAAGTTTCTCTCCTTCAAAATAATGAGACCCTTCAATTGCTGCAAACACACCAACTCTCTCTCTCTCTCTCTCTGTCTTTCTCTCTCTCTCTCTCATACGAACACACCTATCACTGTTAAAATCCATTTTTCTCCCCTTTTATTCTTGGACCCACTTCTTTCTTTCTGGCCTCTCATTCTTTTTCTCCCACCTGCCTCTTTGTCATCCACACACCTCCACGTTTCAAAGGCTTCAAAGGCTTCGACCTCAGAACGTCCAGTTTGCTGTCAGCATCATTCCTGCAACAAAATTTAAACTACTGTCAATAATTAGGACTAAAATGTTTAAAGACTTGTAATACACAATCTGTCTGAATGACTCCAGCGGCTGGGAGCCGAGCTGTCTAACATTTTTCTTTTTCCTCTATAACTTCAGATCTAGACATTCGATGACTAAATGATGTCATGGACAGGCGGCCAAATGACACATATCGTTACCATGATTAAAATCACAGATTTCTCTGGTTTGAGAATTGATGGAAACATTTGGGATAATGTAAGAAAGAAATATCAACAACATATAGAACATACATCTTTTAGACATTTTAATGTGGAAAAAATTACAGATAGACCTTTAACTCACTTCCTTTAGCTGGCGGTCTCCCAGCTGACCTGCTAACTAGTTCTCTGAGGATGTCTTCAGTCTGACTCCAGAAGATCAACACTTCACCAGGTCTATACAACCTTTGCAGTCAGACTCCGCCAACTGCCTGGACAAGACAAATTTGTAGAAGAGGGATCACCTGTAAAGGAGAATCATTCACATTCTGTTTCTTCCTGAACTTCCACTTACTCCTTTGTTTCGAGGAGTCGCGTTAATGTATGTTTTATTCCCCATAATGCTACTGCTGGTGATTATGCAGGGTGAAAATTTCACCATCATTTTTTGTTACATCAGAAAAGGGGAACATCATAGTACAGTGCAAGTAATGCCTTCCATCTATGATATTATTGTCATCGTCCAGAGACTCCATGTCTAATTTAAAGAAACATCTAAAGATAAAAGGACAAACCACTAATGTTAGCTGAAATACACATATCCAGTAAGCTAAAGCAGGTTTTTTAGCTTGCTAACCTGTCAATATTGCTATTAGTGCCACTGCTGTATAACTACTACTGAAAAATATTTTTGGACTGTAGGTTGTGATACTGACTGGTGTTGTGCCAAAAAGCCATGACGTTAGTACGCCATAAAACTTAAGCTCCCAGTTTATATACGTTTAATAATGTAACAGCTGCTTTTATCTGGATCAAACAGTCATAATGTGCGATAAACGTATTGTTGTGTACCGCTTATGTACCGTATATGTGTTTGGTATGTTTAATATCCTTGCTTATGCTGTTCAACTTAAACAGCCCTTTTTTGTAGTGTAAAAGGAGATTGTTATTATTGTCATTGTTATTATTGTTATATTATGATTGTTGTATGTTCTTCTAAAAAATACACTGAGCAGATCACACATCTTTTATACTCTCTTGTCTTTAATTGCGCATTCGGTATTGAAGTAATCCAAAAGTAACTAAAAGTCATCAGGTTACATTACTTTTATATTGTGTTACTTGGATTACGTCACTGATTACATTTTGTAACAAGTAATTAGTAATTGTACTGGAATACATTTTTAAAGTAACCCTCCAAACTCTGCCAATACACTGTTTTACTGAGCTGCTATGATGAGGACTTCTCTTTTCTCATGATTAAGCTTGAGGAAGTTGCTTGACATCCAGTCCTTGATAGCTGTTAGACAGTCATGCAGTGTGGAGAGTACTTTTACTCTCTGAGGTAATTTGTATTGAAAATAAAATATAACTGTGTATCATCTGCATAGCATGTATAGGAAATGCATTTATAATGACCAATAAAGGGGCCAAGAGGGAACATGTACAGGGAGAAAAGAATAGGACCAAGGATTGAGCCTTGGGGTACACCACAGGTCAGCTGAGCAGGAGAGGAGACAAAATGATCAATGGTCATGGAAAAAGTCTGAACAGCCTAAGTCACAGGACTCCTGTTTGGTCCAGTAGGTGAAGGACGCACCAAATATTTCACACAGTAGGTTTTACAGACACAGCTGACATGCAGAGAGCTTCTGAACAGACTGAAGTGCTTGGGGTCCTAGGCTAGGCTGACAGCAATGTCTCAATATACGGCTCCTTTCCCTTTAAAAAAAACCAATGGATGTTTTGCAATGACATCTCAGTAGGAAACCTCCCTAAAGAGGCCCCATTTAGAATAAAAACAATGGGGATCAATGATGGGTCATTAGATACACCCATACACAGCTCATTCATGTCTTTGTCTGGCAGACGATTGGTTGACTGAACGTGCTGCTGCTCTGTCCAAATCACTGAACACTGTCAGTCGAGAGTAACATCAGGAGAAGAGATCAGGTCTGTCCAGAAAGTCTGTTGCTAACTGTTTTTCTGAAGAAAAGGACCTAAAGGTTTTTAAAAGTTGCCAAATCTAGAGAGAATATCACTATATTACCAACACCACTCAGTAGGAAACCTCCTTAAGACACTGGTCTTATAATGTGGATTATTTATAATGTGGCACCACTGAAATTATATAGTAGTAGTTATAAGTTTTTTGTATTCTTTATGTTCATATTTTGAAAATTCTAATAACGTGAACATTTGGAATTAAAAAATGTTTAGTTTCGTACATTTTTCATTGGTGTCAGATTATTTATTACATAATGCTGATGAATGCTGATTGGATTTGAGGGGCCCCTGATAATTTTTTGCCTAGGGCCCCAGAGGAAATCTAGAATCACCACTGCTAGCATGACAATAAGTGTTCATCATCACACAGATTCTCCCTCTACTTTAATTCTACGTGTATTTATTGCGAAGTTATTCCCTTTTCTTTCATTTCAGTTGATTGCAATTAGTGATTTAAAAAACCCATCTGAGTGCAGCCTGTATGTTTGCAGTGAGTACACAATCCAGGGAATACATAATGGAGTTTGGTGACCTATACTCACCCTCGCTAAGCCTAATGGAAATATTATTCCAAAGTGAAGTGATGCTTTTAAGTGCTTGTTTGTGTAATCAAATATGCTGTTTGCAGAGAGCTGGGATGAAATGGTTGCTTTTAATGTTTGGATGCTTTTGAGCAACAGTTTCGATAATTCACAGCAAGTTCCTAAAACTGCATCAACAGGTTGAATATGTTTTTAGAAACACACATTCAACATGGACTGTATGTAATGGATTATTCTGGGGATTGACGGCAAGATTTTTTGTCATGTTTCATGCCAGCCTGAAGACCAGAGTGTGTTGTTTTCCTTAAATGCACATTGTTAAATGGTAAATGGACACAAAGCGCTCTACACTACAAGCCACATTCACCCAGTCACTCACACATTCATACAATGCCTTTTCTTTCACATACACTAACACATCGATGATAAATCTGGGGCAGTTTGGGTTTAAGTATCCAGGAACACTTCGACACCTGGACTGGGAATCAAATCACAGACCTTCTGATTAGTGGACAACCCACTGTATCTCCTGAGACACAGTAGCAAAAATGATTCTTCCATTTTTGTGAGATGTTGGATTTTTCCAAATTGTACCATTCTCTAAACAAATGTCAAACTGATCTTTAGGTTACAAGCCTCAGCCTTCTCAATGGTGGTCACTCAGACCATATTCAGAGGTGGTCTGGACCACATGTCTCCACATTCTTTTAGCAGTGTGAACACAAATGTGTCGTGGGCCACATTGAGGGCCATCTACTCTACTGAGTGATCACTGGAGACAGATGTTAATGCAGGTTTGAACAGGGCCTAGGGGACAGAACAAATCTCCTTCCTGGTGTTTATACCTGTGTGTTATTGTTTGTTCAGATAAACGTGGAACCTTCAGGTGTTTGGAAATTGCCCCCCAAGGATGAACATGACTTGTGTAGGTTCACAGTGAATTTCCCTGAAGTGTTTCATCTGTGTTCAATTACCCTTCCCTCTCTTTCGTGTATTTAATCATTGTGCTCCCTGTTGTCTGTGTCGGTTCGTCTTTTGTACTACTGTTTTTGCTTCAGTTTGGATTTTCGCAGTTCACAGTGTCTTCTGTTCCCAACTTCCCAATGTTTTTGGCTTTTCTGTTATGCCTGTTAAATTCACAATGTTTGCTTAGGTTTTGGATTGGTCGTAAGTGATGAAATGAACTTCCTTGGATTGTCCACCATTGGGGTCAAAACCTGACAGAACTGAGAGACTCTGCTGCAGGAACCAGTGGGTACAGCTCTGGCCAATCTGAACACCGATATCACACCGCTGACTTCACAGGACTTCACAGGTTGGCTCCATCTTTTATCATCTGTGGAGCTCTCAGTGGAAAAGAAGGTGTCTGGATCAAAGCTGTTACCCCTCTTAGAAATGTTAGAGCACAACCAGCAAGTGCCACTGCCCAGTCAAATTACAGTGGCAAGTGAAATGGGGGAACACCTTCTAGGGAGGTCAGGGAGAAGCTTCACGCTCTGCAGTTCATGAGCATCATGTCACTTGCCACTTGGCTGGATTTAAGATTTAAGACTCTTGGATTTCTTAGTCCAATTAAAGCAAATGAAGCAATAAGACGGCTAACATCCGAGTGTGCTGCTGTAATGACACACAACCATCTACATCACAAGCTGCAGAAAGTTTGGAGTTGTCTTTCTTTAATGCATTTAACTGCATTCGCTAACAACACTGTTTGCTTTGTAGGTTCTGTGTCTCTGTGAACAACCATGTCTTTTTGTTTTCTCGTGTCAAGTGCGGTGTGCCTCAGTTAGGTAAGTTCTAGCACCAATTTTATTGTGCTTACACATTTCCCCTTGAGCACATTATTTAAAGGCATGGTTTTTCCTTTCATTGTTATGCTGATGACTAGCAACTGTACCCGCCAGTTAGATCCACTACATCTAAATGACTGCTTGTGTGACGTTAATAACTGGATGTCAAATAATTTTCTTCTGTTGAACTCAAATAAAACTGAGATCCTTGTTAGTGGATCTCAGCCCATAATAAAACAAATTCTGCCAAAATCTGCTGGTTCCCTGTCTGATCATTTCATGCCTTTTACAAAAAAACTTCTTTTAGCAAATACATATACAATTAAACATTATCAATATTTACATACATGCCATACTACATGACTACATGTCTAATACAGGATGAATAAAACATTCAGCCTAGGGTTCAAAAATAAAAGCACAACATAACAAAAATGAACTTCCCGCATTAGTTTTGATATAGCTACATAGCTAACATTAGCATTAACAGCTGTTTACTTACCAATCTAGAAGAGCATTCAACATCAAACTTGGTTCCTTTACTCACCAACAGCTGTCTGCAGAAATGGACCAAACCCTCTCGTTCTATCACTTCTTTTCTTCTACTGAAGTTAGCATGGTACAGCTGTTAATGCTAACATTAGCTATGTAGCAATAGCAAAACTTACAAAGAGCTCCTTTAAAGCAAGTTTAGTAATTCCCTCAAACAGCTGCTTGGTGTAGTTTTTAACATATTTTTAACATAATACAGTGCGTCTGTTGGTGACTGTTTAGTGAGTATATGAGGCAGCAGGACAGTATATGTGAGTTTGAGTCAAAATAAACTACAGTGTGTGTTCATGGTAACAAACGAACATGTCACCCAGTGCGGGTGAACTTTCAACATCTGATAGATCCATGACATGAAGAACTGAGGAGCTACCCAGTGTAAGTGTGCTGCTCCTCATAAAGTGCTCACTGAGTGTAGGTTTTATAATGCATATATGAGTGTAAGTATGTATTCAGTACACAAGCATAGATTTGACAAGTTGTTCAGTGTTCACATGATGATCTGATCCTGGATGACAGGAACCAGGTACTGCTGTATTACAGGTGAGGCTCAGGTGACTATCAACAGGCTTAAGTCCCTGTTCTAGTGCCTGTGTAGGCTCAGGGTCACTCCTGAGAGGCCATGTGACGAAACATCACATGGCCTACAACAAGTACTATTGAGGCACTAGAGTGCACAATCAGAGGAGACATGCTGCCATGAGCAATCCTGAGAAAAACCACCTCTTCCACTTTGTTGAAAGAAGAGCTGTCAAATATAGAACATCCTATTAACCCACCACCCCCAGCAAGCAGCACATAGAGGCTAATTCATATCAATTTAATTTTACTTCTTCTAAGCAAATACTTGCACATTCCTCCCACAATTTGCCAACAATGAAGAAACACAATCCATGTTTGGGTATCAACTTGTAACTATTGCCCCAGTGCTCGTACATTATCCAGGTCCAGCCCCATGTTGTCTCTTTTTGAAATTGCAATCCTATCATTTACAATACTCCGAGAACCAATCATATTATACAGTGCTAAATTAAGCTGTGGAGGTGTATGGACCCTTTTTCTGTTAGATGGCATGGCCATACATGTGTCAAAGAGAAAGTTCTAAACATCATATTCAAGAGCTGTACTTACTAGAAAGTATTCATCCCCTTAATATTTTGCACATTTTAGTGCGTTGTACATTTATTTTAAATTGATAAAACTGCCATTTGTCCCTCAGTCTACACTCAGTAACAATTAAGTGAAAACATGTTTGTAAAAATGTATTTATAACCAAAAACTGAAATCTGTCATTTACAAAAGTATTCAGACTCTTAACTGTGGCTCCAAACTGTGGTCAGCTGCTTCCTGTTTACTTTTATTGTCCTTAAGATGAGTCTACAACTTCACTGGACTCAACCGGTGGTGAACTGAACTGATTGGACAAAGTTTAGAAAGGCACACACCTGTCTATGTAAAGTTCCCACAGTTCACACTGCAGGTCAGGACAAAGACCGAACCATGAAGTCCAAGACCTCTGATATTGACATGGGTCTAAAACCAATTCTAAAACTCTGAATGTTCCCCGGAGAACAGCGGGAACCATAACTGGGAAACGCCCTCCCTCGAACCAAACTCAGCAACAAGAAGGGTTTTGGTCAGGAAGTTGACAAAGAATTCAACAGTCACTCTAACAGAGCTCCAGCTTAGCAGCTCTCAATCAATCAGTAGCGTTTTTGATTTTTAATACATTTGTAAAACTTTCTAAAAATATGTTTACAGTTTGCCATAATGGATTATTGAGTGCAGACTATTAGGCAAAAACTGCCATTTAAAATTAAATCTAAAAGACCATGAAGTGGGTAAAGAGTGAAGGGGTCTGAATACTTTCTGAAGCTCTGAAGCTCTGAAGCTCATTCTATATTCACATCATCCTCTGGTGATGAAGATGAACAATAGAGAAGATCTCTTAAATAAGCAATTATTGTAATTGTGCTACCAAAGTACAACGCAGGCACTGCTGGTGGGATTTAACACTAATATTTTCACACTGTGCTTCCTAATAATACTCTAAAAGAGAAATTAAAATGATAAGATGTTGCAGCCTGATACAAATAATATCAGATATCTGACAGTCAGTCGTGATCAAACGAACGATGCTCGGTTGGATGAGTGTTGGAGACGTTTCCTCCAGACAGCTGTTTCCAAAGAAGCCAGCGTTAAATATCAAAGCATGTTGGGGAGAAGCGGAGCTGCAGCATGAGCTCTCAGTCTATTGTAAGTTTTGATGATGCCTTCAGTAACTGGCTGTCCTCTGAGTGCGTCTCAGCCTGCTGCTGAAAAGGACCGCGGTCACTCTGCCACAGTCAGCTGGAGTAATGCCAGTGACACCAGCAGAGACTACATGGGAGGGTAATTACATACCTGTTATTCCAGCAGAGCTGCTGCAGCGAGGATGAACAAACTGAGAGCAGGATGGTGAGAATAAAAAAAGTAAATGCGTCATAAATATATTCTGATGATCAACGCATGCTTGATTGCTGCATAATGGTGTGTATTTGTATCAGACAGCACTGGTTATCTGCCAATCTTGTAGCCAGAGGAGACTTCACTGGATGAGCATCAATAATATAGAACAGAAACCCTACACAGAGGGTTTTGTTTTTTTATTAGCGACATTGTTGATCAATTAATTTTGTGACAGGCTGCAGCAATTGTTTTTGCATCATCTGCATCAAGAGTCAAAAGTGACTTTCTTGCTAAACTGAAACAGGTATGCAAAGCATATGTTTTGATGTTTTTTATTAAAGCATTACAGTCACACTGAGTTAAAAAAAAAAAAGACTTTCATAATCTTTATGCATGGCAGTAGATCACAGTCAGGTATCAGCCTCAAGAGAAATTAAGCCAACACTGAAATGCTAAAAACCTGCAGTTCCTCTAATGGCCACTAGAGTCTGGCTCCAATAGTGAGTCAATCCCCATAGACTCCCATGTTAAAATGTCCAACTTTACAGCAGAAATAAATGTGTACAGCCTGGTACAAAAACAGTTTTGGTCCCTAGAGCTAATTTCCTGCTTCCTGACAACTCACCTGTTTACATTTTATTAAGGCTTAAAGTTATGCATAACTGACAGCGTGGCCTCTTTGACAGGGGGTTCCCTAACAGTTAGCTAGCTGTCTGCTCATTATCACTTCAGCTAATTGAGTCATGAACAATAACCTTTGAGCAAGACGCGCAAACACCCAGCTATGCTAACGATGCTAACTGGAGCGTGCGCTTGCCACAGTTATTAAACCAGCATGCACCGAAGTCTGGGCTCCACACATGCCACGCCGCTTCGCCCATATGTGGATTAGCTGGGACTGAGGGATGGACTCAGGCACTGCCAAGATGGCGACGGTAGAGCAGCTCACTCTGAGCTTCAAGGCCTGACATCACAGAGCCATGTTTATCTTTATTTACAGTCTGTGGTCAAAGCTTGACATGGTTAAAGAATGTAATTGCACTTCTTCAGAGTCATCACTCTGTTGTGCCCCTGTTAAAAACTTTCTTTGGTTAAAACTGGAGAGACCGTCCAAATGTAGTCCAAACCTTGTGCCACAACAGCACACTGTACAAAATATTATGGAAAACCAGTTTGTGCTGTTCACGATAATTAAAACAAAGTGTTGCAAATGACAAGGAGAGGAGGGGCTTACTGTAACAGAAGGAAAAAACAATACAAATATACTGTACATGTTGCTGTTAAGGGTGGGTGTTTCTGCAGCACCACAACTTCCCACAGCCGCGGCCCGTCAATCAAACGTGATCAGTGAAAACTTTTCTCCACACTCACAAAGGCCTTCACACACTGCAGGCTTCTTTCTTTACTTTGTGCTTGAAAACTGAATTTGGGACATAACACAGTGGGCGAGCGTCTCACTGGCAGCTTCACATTCAAGGATGACAGCAGCACAGAGACAGAGAGGAAAAGTGTTACATGACCAATATACTTCATATCATCACCAAATGATAATCATGGTTAATGGCTGATGCTGTCAATCATTTTTTGTGACTGATTTATCAGTGACAGTTTGCGGAGACTCCTCCCTAGAAAAAACGCCATCCTTGATGGTTCATTCAAACGTCATATAATTTCAGTAGTGAGTTGCATGATAGTAGCCTACATTCCAGTTTATTTTTTTCTGATGAAACTCAAGTGTTTAACCTTGTTAACATGCTCAATACAGAAAACAGATCAGCAATGTTGATTCATCAAAGTACAATGTTTATTTAGGATAAGTTTGGAGGTGGAGCATGATTATGACTTGTGACTTCAGATGACTTCCTCAACTGAATGAACGGATGATGAATTCATTATATTATGAAGATAACAGAGTTGGGTAAAGGTTATACAGTTGCTTCTGTGTAAAGACATAAAAGGCATTAAACTGTCCTTCATAGTCTTTGACTCAACAACAAACAAGCAAATAACTTCATCAATATGATCAATGAACAGCTGCATATTGTATGTGAAGAATACAAGATAATACAGGCAGAGGGGGCGCACCTTATTTTACGGTACACTTAGAAGACACAAGTCGAACTTTGTATCAAATTAGACAACACTATAAATAATGGATAATGGATCAGTTTACAGTGCAGTTAGGTTGTAATGTGCTGCTAATTATCCTCTAAGGAAATCTAATTAGTGTGTAACAGTGTGAAATAAAGATACAATGTGGTCACTTGCCCTTCCTCATGTGTCTCGGTCTGATTGCCCTCTGAGTGTTTTCACCTGTTCCCCTTGACCCAGTGTTTAATGAGTCTGTGTCTCCCTTTGTCTTGTGCCAGTGTGTTTCGTCACAGCGTTCCTGAAAGTTTTGTGTTCTTCTTCCTCCAAGTGAGAGTTTTGAGTTGTAAGTTTATTTTCATAGTTAAGGATTTCATAGCCTTTTGTTTCCTCCGTGTGGAGTCATCTTTTGTTTACTTACCTTTTATAGACTAGAGCCTCCAGTTTTTTTATTTACAGATAACGTTTAATAGCCCATTGTGTTTTCCTCCTTTAGTGGAGTGATTATTATTTGGATATTTTTCATCGCCTCATGTATAGTGAGGGCTAGGTTTACAGCCTATTTATTTCTCCACTTGGAGGCGCTCTGAAGAGACAATAAAAACGGTCAATTGAACCCTGCATCTGTGTCCTGAGTCCTTGCCTGGTCGTGACAGTTTTCTTCTAATGAGCAACACATGATTGGTAAGAAAGTGAAACCATAAAGGCCAAATAATATAAGCCTAACATAATATAGCATTACATTCCTCTAATTACAGCTGTCTAATGAAGCTATCATAGGTCCATGATGTATTCAATGTGAAGCATTACAGAATCATTTGTAGAATAGTGTCTAACTGGAGCATATTTTGGATCTGATATGACTATGTATTTTATTTTTCATTAGACTATGGCTCCTATTTGGTTTCTAATTACAATATAATTTGTCATAATAGTGTCTAAGTATTGTTTATTTTGGATTTAATATGTAATTATACGTGGTTTTAAATTACAGCATAATTTAGGTGTAGCCTTTTAAAAGGGTATAACTATGTTTGTTTACAGTCTAATAAAGAACATTATTTATAGTTTTGTGTTATTTTATACAAAGTACAGCTTGTTACATCTGATTATTATTTAGTTTGAAACAAATTATGGCTTGTTACGTCTTATTAGTGTACCGTAACATAAAGTGCGACCGACAAAGGTCATAGGTCGCAGGAGCACACTCTTCAATACTGACTAGAAATGAGGAAAAAACCTCAGAAGGCAGAGAGAGGGAGAATTCCAAATGGGCTCAAACTAAATCACATTATAAATCAAATCAAATCAATCAATCAAATGTTTCAGTATGATTCCAAACATTATGATGATCACATAAGGAAATAGATTGTTCATAAACTCATTTTGTCTAAAAGAAATAAAGCTAGTCAAGTCACAACATTGTAGCAAATGAGAAGAAAATGAATTAGTAGAATCATTTCAGTCTAATAACCTCATCCAGGACAGATGATTCAGAGCCTGTAACATCTTAATCCTCATTAATTATCTCCCATGCAGCTGCAGAACTGTCCACGCCCTGCATCATTACCATTTGTTTAGTGGTCACCACTGGAAACCTAATTACCCGTCTTAAGATCATATGTGGTGATGTTATTGCCACTATGATTATGATGAGCATACTTATCCATCTGCAGTGATTCATAAGAGTTCATATTAAAAATAAACTTGACCACAAGTCTGAATCATTCTGTTGAGAATCCCTGACCTATAATGACCTGGAGCTGCAAAACTCAAATGTTTCACTTTTTATTAATTTATTTAATCTTAATGGTTTGATTTACTTCAGCAAATTGGTGAAACAAGGCTCACACAGAAACAAGTTAATTGAGTTTTGTCAGGTATTATCTGTGTTAACCATGAAGCATATAAATACAAAGGAGTGGAACAAATTAGATTATCCACAGTTCAAACTTTTAGTGAGATTAATAACGAAAACTGATGTAATCAGGCCAGCGCACCCACACTACAACAACCAGGAACAACATGTCTCTTAGAAATTATGTACTAATAATTTGCAACAGCAAATACTTCTTGAGAAAATAAGTAAAAGATGATAATGAAAAAAATCTGCCAAGTCACAGAAAGCTGATAGTGAATGTACCTGCAAAGTGTTCACTGACTACATGTTTCATTCGTCCAATAACAACTCTTTCAATGTAATATCAGTAACAGAAACATGATTTGGGAGAACAGTAGGAGACAGTATGACAACAGACGGACCGACAAAGACAAGTGGGAGCACAGAGACTAAATACACACCAGGGAGGCAAGGGTGACTGAACACAGGTGAAACACATTAAGATGGGGCAGACAATCAACAAGGAGGGAAACACAAGACAAAGACAGGAAGTAAAAACACAGTGGACACACACAAGATCTCTACTTACTGCAGAACTCACACAGAGATGATAAATCAGTGTAATTTGCTTGCTATTCCTCCGTGCCGGCAACAGTCAGAGCAGCAGCTTCAATGGAACTCCTTCAACTTTGGTACAAACGTTCACTTGGACTCAAGAACAAACTGATTAGATTTTGGTGGGCAAAGGTCAAAGTCACAGTGACCACATAAAACACTTTTTAATTATAACAAAATTTCACTCAGATGGTTCATATTTTCTCTGACTCTGGATAAACAGAGATGTAACCTGAAATTAGTCTGAGTGGAGGAGGCAGACAACCACCAGGAGGTGATTGTAGTTTACCTGCTACTGCTGCCTCTTAGCACTTAGGAGGGAAAGACTGCGGAAGTCATTTTCTAATGCGCAAGTTTAGTTGCGCATGTGTGTTGTCAGGCTCGGGACACAAGGTAGAACCCAAAAGCACGATCCGAGAGGCAGTTGACAATCAGGCAATTTATTGTACAACTCAATAAAAAAACCAACAACAGCGTTCCAGAAACAGACTGGCAAGCCCAATGGAGACAGGCGATGGATCCAGTGGGAAAAAGCAGAGACGTGGTCTCTGCAGGTTCAAAACACAGGCAGGCAGGACAAGGCAAAGGTACCGACAGGGAACAGGAAGGTCTCAGGAAACGGGTCACAAAAAAAGGTTTCTCTCAAGGTGGCAATCAGGATAACGCTGGTAAGTCACTCACTGTGGAAGAAAACAAACTGGCAAAGTGAAAAGGGACAAACCGGGCATAAATACTGTGGGGATAACAAGACACAGGTGACACACATCAGGGAAAAAGCAGGTAATCACCCAGGAGGAAGTAAAGACACAAGAGGGAAACTACCAAAATAAAACAGGAAATGACAAGACAGACATAAAACACTAAGGCCTGGGGACCGTTGTGACATGTGTAAGCTGAGTTAAAGACAGATACTTTGGCTGTGCTTCAGGAGGTAGAGCAGGTTGTCCACTAATCCGAAGGTTGGTGTTTCGATTCCCAGCTCCTCCAGTCCGTGTGTTGAAGTGTCCTCGGGCAAATTGCCCCTGATGTATCATCGGCGTGTGAATGTGTGTGTGTCATGGAAAAATGCCATATGTGTAGGAAAAAGCGCTGTATGAATGTATGTGTGAATGGGTGAATGTAGAGCACTTTACAAAACTATACATACAACAGCTGTTAGTCAAGCTAGCTTCAGGGACAATAACCTGCTGCCACCACAAAGGTTCAGTAAATTACATGATGGATGCAAACAGGCATTAGATCTTTTATGGGACAGAACACTGTTCTGAGATCAGATGTAAGGAGCGATATCACTTCGACTTCAGTATTGTTCTAAGTGATGTTTGCTTGCCTTGGTTGTCCTGACGGCACGCCGCTGCTCTGTACCCTGACCTGCTACCTTTCTACGACGGGCTACAAAAAAGTAGCTTCCTTTTGTGACTGCTCCTGGAGTGATTCCAATCACCTGGAAAGGTCCGATTCACTTCACAGACAAAGAAAATTGAATCATTAGTCCTTGCAGTGAGAGATTCTGCACACTTTGAAAACATTCAGCCTTTACTCTGGCAGTTTAAAATGAACAGAGCCGGTTTGTATATTTAAACAGGCGTTTTAGTGCAGCCAAATGGTCCTGCATTGCTTTTTGTTTTCCAACCAAATTTTGCAGCCGTGTCACCTTTTGCCTGTGTTGCAGCAGTGATGCTTGGGGTAAATCACGTTAATTATGTGAGTCATCCCAGCTTTTCTCTCATGTGTTGATCCACTGGTAACATGCACATATATGTACTGTCCATTTAACCAGATTACTCTGTCTTTTTATTCCTCCACACCGGCAACAGTCAGAGCCGAAGGGTCAGCTCCAGAGGATCAACAAATGGACACCAGGCAAACTGAAGAGCATAGGCAACATCTCCGGTTTGTAACAATAAGACTCTGTCTTTTGATATTTGATTGTTTCTTATATAGAAAAAGTAAGACCAAAAGGACTGATTATCACTAAGGTATGAATCCTGACCTCTCTGTGCCATGCATGAACACACACACACACACACACACACACACACAGACCAACCTCCCTTCCTCTGTCCCTCTCTAGTTAAGAGTCATAACCTACAACCCACATTCCAGTCCTGGGTAGTGACCAGCAGAACTCGCTTCACAGACACAGATCTGAGGAAGAATATATAATTAAATATCGAACTGTTGTGTAAAACGTGACGTTTCTATGAAATAAGTCAATTCCCAGTCTATCCTCTTGAAGGCCTGAAATACAAAATATAGATTCCAAGACAATATCTGTCATGTGACCATGTCAACATCCTTTACACAAGATAACACACACTACATGACAGCCACAATGCTATTACAGTCAAAGAACTGCTGTGTAATCCACATTTATAGACTATTAGCTTTAGGGAATGTTTATTATGTTGTTTGATCAGTTAACCACTTGTATTATGATTAATTCCAAGTTTTAAAGGATGTAACATGAAATTAACACTTGTATTATTAGTGCCGTTAGGTTTAGATGTCGTTTCGTTTAATGTTTTATGTTCATGGTGGAAGACGGATGTGCAAATCTCATAGGAAAACTGGAGAATTAAATCATTCAAAAGTTAAAAAATTTGAATTATTTAAAAAAAGATTACTCTCTTCTCTAAGTTGAAACAAAGGAGAAGATGGGTGATGCCCCTGAAATGTGCGCCAGCCCCCAGGGAATAAGATTTTACACATTGCTTTCAGCTGCTAGTTTTTAGCCATAGCTGTTAGTGATTGGCTCTTAGCCATTTTGCACTTTGTCCACTCCTTTGTCCTTTCTGTGCCACGTGCTCCAATTAACTTTTTCTTTGTTGAGCACAATCCTATTTTTATAAGACAAGTCAAAACCAACTGAATTAAAACAACAGAAGTGCCTCAGAATAATTTTGTAACTTCTGATTACTATCACATTTTCCTTTTTGAAGATTTTTGACAGTTTAGAGTCATCTGGTGAACGCCAGTCTCCTCTAAAGTTATCTAGCCAAAGTGAAGTGCATTAGTGTTTATTTTGCAATCCGCAAGAGACGCCGACAGATAACACATCTGTCCCTGCAGAGAAGCCGACCAGAGATCAAGAGGAGACAGAAAGTCTCCTGGCAAACTCCACCAGAGCTGAACCGCTGAGACACCGGCAGAATCCGTCATCGTGATAACGGGACACGGCCTCCAGGAGAATCCACCTAGATCCCGCGTCTCCAGGGTTACCACGGCAACCACAGCCACCTGGGTTCCAGACAAGGGTCTCCAGCTAAAGCGCAACTCTTACAGTAGGCCGGTCTTAACACTCTGCTCATGACTGGGTTGATGTCGAAATATAGCAATATTTAATCATCAAATCTCATTCGTAGACATAGCATCATTAAATGTATAGCCATAGTGTATAGCCATAACATATTCTCTCCCACCATTGCCAACTCATCACACTGCTCATTTCATTATTATTTTCATCTTTATGATTATTACACCTTGCATTTACTCTGTAGGTAGAAGTTTAGTTAATAAACTTCATTCACTTAATTTACACCCAGTTGTTGTCCTGTTGTGTTCTTTTGACGTAGAGATCCACTGAATCGAGAAGTCATGGCTTCTCATATGAGATTGATAAATTTGTCAATGAAGTAATTCATTGTTGTCCTCCCAGATGACTGGTGCCCCATTTCAACGAGAGTAAATTCTAAATTGTGGTGTTCACGCTAAAGGATGCAATATCTCCGTAATGCCTTGAAGAAATGTTTTCAAATTTGGCACAAACATTCACTGGGACTCAGGGACAAACTGATTAGATTTTAGTGGTCAAAGGTCAAGGTCAGTATGACCTCACAAGTCTTTTTAGCCATTACTCAAGACTTCACAGTAATTATGACAAAATTTCACACAGATGGTTCGTATTTTCTCTGACTCTGGATAAACAGGGATGTAACCTGAAACTCATCTGAGTGGAGGAGGCAGACAACCACCAGGAGGCTATTCAATTTTTTTTTTTTTTTTTTATCAGCATTGGACTGACATCATGGAGTGAAGAGATCCGGTGCCATATCTTTTGTTGCTTGAATAGCCACAGGAGAAGGAGGAAATTAAGCCCATCTAGCATTAATAAGAGCACTGACTAATTCACTGTAATCCGTGAGGGAGAGCAGGAGGGTACAGGTTGTTTATGACCTCCATGTACTGACACTATCAGCCTTTAGTCTGGTATCCCCAGAGCTGGAGCAGATAGAAGAGGGTGACACAGCTGTCACCTCTGCAGTTTACAGTCTAATCAAGTGTACTGTGGGCGTAGTTCACAAATCCATTAGAAGTCAGATTCAATATCTGAAGTAATCAACATTGCCCAGAATTTACCACATTTGTTTCTTTGTGGCTGGTGGAGGGGAGTGTGTGGTATCTTTAGTCAATTTGCAGAGAATAATCAGGTGTCTTGGTGTAGCACATATTAAATGATCAATGATTAATTGACTTTGACAAGATTGTGGTTTTGGAATAGATGCAACATGTCCATTTTGTTTCAGCAGGACAGTTAAGTGCTCTCTGCAGACATCAGTGGATGGTGGTGATATCAGTGTGTCATCTGCATATTGGTGAACAGTGAGTTTGACTGTTTAGGTTCAGCCTCTGAAGTCTCACATCACACTTCAGTGGATTGTTCAGTGTGTTGAGACAGACCAGTCAGAGTGCACAGCTCACCATTATATGGAAAAGCAACGATAGATTGATATTAGACTGACTGATTGATAGAACTGATTAATTAAGTCAGACTCTAGTTTGACTTGCAGAACTCACATCCAAATAATGAGCAGTGAAAAAAAAAAACAACAAAAAGAGACAAATGGCTTTTCAGGTAGAGCAAGGTAAATTTAACAGCCGCTGGAGGACTTTAAAACCTTTTAAAATATGATTTTTAATGCTGCAGTGACGCTGGTAGTCTGCGTATGACAGACAGCTGCAGTGGAAAGAATGGAGGACCAGAGAGTGGGTGAGCCAATCAGAAGAGAAGACACTCTGAGCCGCTCTTCTATTTGGCTGACTATTTTCTAAGTGATGTTTTTTTGGGGGCTTTTTATGCCTTTAATAGACAGTATAGTGGAGAGTGACAGGAAACAGGGAGGGGGAATGACATGCAGCGAAAGGCCATCCGATGCGGGATTCGAACCGGGGCCAACTGCAGCGAGGACTGTAGCCTCTACACATGGGGCGCCTGCTTAAACCACTACGCTACACGACGCCCCTGGCTGACTATTTTCTGAGTGATCCAATAATATAGCAGGTGTCAGGTAAACACTCAAGTCCACATAGAAATTCACACATTCAGGAATTGTCACAGCCTGCTATGTCTCTGTCTCACTCTCCACTCTACCACATCTCCTAATCAGCCTCACTGTCCTCACCTGCTGCACTCTATCTCCAATCAGGCCAGTATATATGCATCCCCGGTTCACTTGCTCTTTGCCAGATTGTTCTAGTATTATGCAAGACTTTCCAGCGTTCATCTCCGGACTGACTTCCCGTTATCGACTCTGCTTGTCCCTGACCATCCTGCCTCGTCTCTCCCCCTGAAACGCCTCAGCCTTCTGTGGCTCCCTGTGGCTGTTTGGCGTTCTCCAGCTCCAATGTCGCAACATAAATGCTTCCCTGCTGGTTTCCCGATCCTTCGTCTGGCTTTGATTACCTGCCTACCTGCTCCTTCCTGGTTCGTCTGACCCGCTGACTGCTCACCTGGTGCTGATCCTCCTGCTCCATCAACGACGTCTCCAGCCTGCTCCCTAACGCCCGGCACCACCAGCCCCATCCTTCGGGCCCACAAACTTTCCCCTGTGTGTGTGAGCTCAGTCACCTCGCTCCACTCACCGGACCCCCGGCTCTCCAGCCCCAGACCCCTTCCTCTATCCCCAATACCCACCTGTGTGTGTTTTCTCTGCTGGTTCTTAATTAAAGGTCATTACCAATTGTACCTGTGGTGTGTGTGGTGCTGCAACTGGGTCCTACCAACATTTGTCACAGGACTGAGGCTTTGATACTTTCACAGTATTAATATAGAACCTAGACCTGCTTTATAATCAAACACATGGACATCTAAATTTAGACTATATGGAGCTATACAACAGAACAATTGCAGGGCGTCGAGTGGTGCAGTGGGTTGAGCAGGCGCCCCATGTGTAGAGGCTACAGTCCTCGCTGCAGTCGGCCCCGGCTCGAATCCCGCATCAGACGGCCCTTTTCTGCATGTCATTCCCCCTCTCTCTGCCTCCCCATTTCCTGTCTCTCTCTACTGTGCTATCCAATAGAGGCATAAAATTTTTTTTTTTTTAAAAAACAGAACAATTGATATCTAGTACATGCTAGCACTTACTTGATTTCCAGATCTTACACATCGACGAAAACTGAGGCTGCTGCCTGTTTTATGACCCTGTGGTGCTTTTGCTCAGATATACAGGGATATGAATGACAAGGCTAGTTATGTTCAAAACATCATACAACATGATCATAAGTAGGATAAGACTCATAGCTAGGATACATGTATGTGCACAGCTGTATCTTCAACTTGAGTCACGTGAAATACAAAGTCAGGTAAACAACCCTATTTGTCATTGCTTTACCCTCAGACTGATTGTTGGTGTCACACAGGAAACCAACAGCAGTCTTCAGTCTGAGAGTGTCCATGTTTGATTAACAGGTATCAGCTGGAAGCAGATGATAGACAGGCAGCTGTTAAAAACTGCTGTTAACATGCCGTCTGCTGAGCCCCCAGACTGCAGGGAGCAGTTTCTAATTAATGATATGACAACTGTGATGTGAGCAGAGCTGCTTAAAGTCTTCTATTGCATTGACATGTTGTAGTTGGAAAACACCTGTAAAGAGCTGCTTTTGGTTTAAAACCTTTGGTTGAAAACTAATAATAATATAGTACACTAAAGAAAATTTTATAGGAAACTTTGACACAGGTTATATTCTTTTAATCCAGAGCTGTCAGATATGTTAAAATTTCAGTGTAGCCATTGTAGGCTAAAAGTAGGCTGTAACCACTGTATAGTGGAACAAAGCAGTGTCATATCAAGAGGGTAAAATATCATTAAAAAGTTGTCAGATATGTCATGACGTATCGACATATTTACATTATGATTGTACAGTTGCAGGACACGGCTGAAAAAGTGAATTTAACACTACTGTTGGCATTAACCATCAATGCAAAAAGGAAAAACTCTATCATGCAGTCACTAAAGTCACGACGAGAAGAGTTGCGTTAGGATCCAGCTCATCCTATTATCCATCCATTCATCCATTAGCTATCCCACTTATCCTTTATAGGGTCACCAGCAGACATTGGGTTAGGGTGGGGTACATGCTGGACAGATTACCAGTCTGTCACAGTGCTGACATATAGACAAACAACCATTCACAGTCACATTCACACCTATGGGCAATTTAGAATCTCCAATTAACCTAATATGCACATGCAAACTCCACACAAAAAGGCCCCAGGCCCACACCCATAAGTATTCCTATTAATATTTTCATTCTATCAATCAGCAGTATATACAGCTGCTCATTGGGTTTCATCACCTGACTTTGTAAAGTGCCTTGAGGTGATCTGCGTCATGATTTAGCAAAATAGGACTGGTCCCTGAACACAGATGCCATCTACCTGAAGGGGCAGAGCCAGCTCTTTTTCCAAAGGAGGTGGACTAATCAAATTATTATTATTATATTATATTATTACCAACAATGAGCTTATGGACACGAATTTCCCCTAGGGGACAAATCTATCTATCTATCTATCTATCTATCTATCTATCTATCTATCTAAATAAATAAAACTGAATTGAATTGAATTTACAAATACAAATTAACAAAGACTAATTGATCATGATATTGTACATCTACATTGTTGTAATTAATCAGAGCAATCAGGACCATGAAAGAGTCACTGGCACAATCAGAGGAGAGCAGAGAGTTTGTCAAACAGGCTGAAGTCAGTCTGATAATTGACAGCTAGTGTCCCCTCAAGTTAGTTTAAAGTTGGGTGTTGCCGACCTCAAGGTCCATTTGTATCAATGAGTCAGACCACAGGGGCTCCTCTGTAGCCGAGTGGTTACAGCACATGCCACATAACCACAGCGTCCATGTTTGGACTCCGGCATGGGACCTTTGCTGTATGTCATATCCTCCTCTCTCTCCCCGGTTTCCTGTCTCATACCTCACTATCCAATTAAAGCAAAAAAAAAAAAAAAAAAAAAAAAACTTAAAACAGAGAACAGACCCATGACGCTGCCTGTCTGATCTTCCCAAACATCCTGTTAATCCATATAAAGACATTTCTTGACAGTTATAGTAGATGGTTATGTAGGATTTTCTACCTGACATTGTTCATAAGTGTGACCTTTCACCTACCTCCTCTGGCAATATCCACAGAGATTCATTGGTACCCGCTGGTCACAGAGGCTCTATAAGTCTTGATAATGATCAGTGAAATGTTCAATAAGCCAATGATCCAGGACGACCAATACAGTTGATCCAGTGAGCAGAGGTCTGGGTGATTCCTTTTATGTCCATGACTGAGTTTGACCCACATGCCTACAAGTAGGATAAGTGAAGTGAATGGTGATGCAGCCTTCAAATGAAATAAAAGCAGAGGATTATTTCACAGGGTTCAAGTGTTTCAAAAGGCTCTGCTGTCACATGCTGCAGAGATGTAAAGACTTAGCTAATGCCTGGGGTTCCACACAATGCAGCAGCTCTTCAGTTAACCAAGCATTAAGTGGCTTTGTGAATGCTTACGGACATTATCTGCTGATTCTGGACTAATGGTGGGTTTCACCGCATGAAAAACCACCACTGCAAACCCACGTCACAGTACAAGATGTTCTTCAATGGCTCACAGCTGTGCTGGAGAGAGGAACCAGATAACCAGCTGCTGTTTCTTCTGATCTGTTTCTAAATGTGATCAATATTTTATATCCACCTCGGGCTTCTGGAGTGACACAATAATAGCACATCAATAACTGTCAATAATTGTGTACTGTCATGGTGATGTAGGAAAAGAAGGGGAGCTTATCATGGTAACACAGAGACAACACAGCCATGTTAAGGAATCAATTAGCTTTAGGTGTTGAAGGAAAATTGTTGTTTTTTTTTTTTAAGCATCTGTGATTCGAACCTTTGTAATACCACCTCTGAAGTGTAAAGGTTCATATGGTACAACAGTAGATGTCCATGTGTAGTTTGATTATAAAGCAGGTCTAGGTTCTATATTAATACTGTGAAAGTACCAAAGCCTCAGTCCACAAAGAAATGCACACAGCCTGTATTCAGAAAAACTGAGTGCTTACCTGAAATCTGCTATATTTTTATTGGATCACTCAGAAAACAGTCATCCAATCAGAAGAAAGGCTCAGAGCCTCCTCTCTTCTGATTGGCTCACCGACCTGTTGTTACTAGAGCTCCTGAGAGAAACCTAAAAGAGGAGATGTAAAACTACACTGAGATGGTTTTTGGTTCTTAAAACCATAAATATATCTTCTTATGGATCAACACTTCACATAAAAATTGCAAAATATGGACGTTAAAGAGATACAGGAAAATAAAGTCCTGTTGATGCCAGACTTCCAAAGTTGAGATGTGTCCATGGATGAGAGTGAATCCTGCTGAATGAATCTGCAGCTCTGACCAACTCCCCAAACCTGAACAACCACACAAGTCGTTTTTCTCCATCCTCTGATTCAACCTATAGCAGTGCGTCCTGAAATAGCACCCCTACAGCGGCATGTCTACCGGTCCTTGGTTATCATGGTTACAACAATAAACACACCACCTGAATCAAGAGTGGTGTAACCTACCTTTGTCACCATGGCTTTGTTTTCATGGTAACAATATAAACTAATTTCACATGGGAATGGAACACCGCTTTCCTGAGTCATATTTAGGAATACTTTTATCATTACTTTTATCAATTATAATAAAGGACGCTCAAATCACACCCACAATGTGCTTGCTCTGGCGTGCGTCACTCACTCTCTCCCGAGCTTGGTGTTGGCCGGGGCATTATATACACTAAGCTCCTCCCCAGCCCAACCAACTCCCAATTAAATCACAGATTACTATTCTGCTCCACCAACTACCTCTGCAATAGGGCCCACAATAGACCGCAAAACAAAT
Source organism: Seriola aureovittata (assembly GCF_021018895.1). Classification (NCBI taxonomy): domain Eukaryota; kingdom Metazoa; phylum Chordata; class Actinopteri; order Carangiformes; family Carangidae; genus Seriola; species Seriola aureovittata. Next base: position 1,814,970 of record NC_079375.1, read on the forward strand.
ACACATTTAATACATTCCCCCATCAAACATTCTTCAATCAATAATAAATCACCACAAATAAGCAGTCAACTAAAGGTCAAAGCAAATAACCCCCCTACCACTCAGGGAACAATGGAATGAACCTGCCCAACAGGAAGCTGCCACCACTATATAACACAGCCCACTTCATTTGCTCTGGTTGGCCCCAGGAGGAGAGAAGGAGGGAACCACAAGCAAACAATGGTCAAATGAAATAAACTTTACTAATGAAACTATATGTGTGTGGTGCATTTCTTTTATGTTATTGTCGGGGAGGGATATGATGTATGAACGAATGTCCAGTGTGGTGCGTGCACTCACCACGGAAACAGAGGGGAAACATTTGTTTGTGTACGAACCAGAGTTTTACCATGTGCCCCCGTTTAGAGTGACGAGGCCTTTGTCACAGACTATTTAAATATTTGTGTTTTCGTTTAAATTTGGCTGTTAATTAAGTTTTGTTAGAAAGTTCCGCGGTTGAGCGGCGAAATGCGCCAAAATAGCCTATATTAGTTTGATCATTGTGTTATGATATTGTTTATTTACTGTATTAAAAATAAAAACGAATTCATACCTCACATGCCTCATGAGAAGTTTGTAAGAATCAGATCGGCCCGTGTCTGCAGTCCCGCAGCATCAGGTGGTCCCGCGTGTGGCCGGTGGTGACAGTCCTCCTCCACATCCATGGCATCATGCTCAATCCCCTGGCGTTTGGCGGGGTGAAGGGGTTTCGCACTGTCACCTAAAAATAAAACATGAACCACTTTCCAGAGGTGTGGACTCGAGTCAGACTCGAGTCATGAATTTGATGACTTTAGACTCGACTTGACAAAATGTAAAGAGACTTGTAACTCGTGACTTCACTTGGACTTGAGCCTTTTGACTTGAAAAGACTTGCTACTTTCCCCAAAACCCAAAGATTAAAAAGTATGTTGACATGGACCGCCCTATCTCTCTTTGTGTACGTGTGCATCTGAGTGTGTGTGTGTGTGTTTGTGTGCTGTTGGCACAACATCCAATCAAATTAGAGCCACGCTGTTTTTATCCGACAGCATCCGTCCAATCAATTTGCAGGACAATCGATGAAGTTGATCAGTGTCAAACAACACGCCATTTGGAAAAAAAGTGATACCAAAGATAGTTTCGTTCGGATATAAAAATTACCAGACCCAAACTATCCCTTCAACCCGAAATAAGTTTCACACTACATGACCAGCACTGCAATCTGCTACAGCAGCGAAGGTAATGTAATGTTTACAACACACACACTCATACAGTACACAATACAATGAATATTAACACAATGTTAAGATTGATATTAATGAGTAATAAAGAGTAGTTTCAATTACAATTCACGTGTGGCTGTAAGGGATTTTCTGACATCTGTTTAACATGCTTACCTCTTACAGATTTGAAGAATACCAGATGAACAAAAGCATCATAAATGATCCACAACAGCCTTCAATCTCACAATTCCTGGACAGTCGCGTAGGGCATTACAGCATGAGTCATCCACAGCAAAGAGCTATCACCAATGCAATACTGTCCGACTTGATTATTGATTGCAACTTACCCCTGTCTATTGTGGAAAACAAGAGTTTCCGGCACTTTCTGACAGTACTGGACAGTAAGTACAGCCCAGTGTGTCGCAGAAACGTTGACATCAAAAACAGTCAACCTCGCTGAAGGGAGACGTTCAAAATGAAAAACTCAATTGAGCAACACTGACCATGTTTCTGTCACTGTGGACATTTTTGTCTGACAGAAAGATGAGGGGATTCCTTGGTGTCACTGTGCACTGGATAGAGAAAGAGGCAGAGAGGATACAGCTAAAGACTAATCTCTTGGCCTGCAACCGCTTCAAAGGCTCACACACAGCTGAAAGAATCCGTGACCAATTTGAGGCAATATGTGATGAATACAACATCAAAGATAAATTGGAGCTCTGTGCTGTTCTAGAAAAGGCTGGGCATAAGGAGTTGTCATTCACACCACGAGAGTGGAATCTGTTGAAGGAGTTGATGGACATCTTGAAGCCGTTTGGAGAAGCAACTGATTTGACACAGGGGGAGAAAGTTGTCACAATCAGTGCCGTTGTTCCATCTGTCTTGTCCCTCAATTACCGCCTTAAGAAGCTGAAGCCTCAAGTCCGTTTCCTGAGCAACCTGGTCAGAAGTCTCCAGGCATCCCTGAACAAAAGATTTCTTGGGATCTTCATCAACGTGAAAATGGCCAGGACACAAGATGGGATCACTGCCCCCTTTTCAGACCCAGTCTACCTCAAAGCAGCTGGAGCCATGTGCTGGTCAATCGTGACATCAAGGCAGAGGTGGCACAACGAGCTAAAGGTAAATATTATTGACTTTAATGTAACTTTTTTTTTCCTCGTAATCTGATCTAATTGACTGCAACAATAATTACATTTTACAGTCTTAACACTGTATCACAAACACCAATGGTAATAAGGGCTCTTTTGTTTCTGCTGTTGTTGCATGTTGATCCTGCAAGATGCTGCAGAGACTGAGCAACCTGTGCCTCTGGTTGATGAAGAGGAGCAAGAGGACCTTAGAGAAGGAGAAGGGCTGTTTGCTGCATACCTTAAGAGGCAGAAGAAGGATGTTGGGACCACTCCAGCACTACAGCCAAGTCATTACCTTGACACAGCCGAAGGACAGAACGCCCTTTTGTTCTGGACGTTGAACATGAAGACTCTTCCTTCCTTCCGAGTGGCCATCAGAGTCTTGGCAGTGCCTGCCTCCAGAGTTTTCAGCCATGGTGGCATCACACTACGTCCCCATCGTGCACAAATGACTGACAGACTTTTGGCTAATTCGATCTTTTGCAAATGCAATGCAGCATAGGGCCCTGACATAGAAAAAGCACAACCCTGTTCATTGTTATGTTCATGTATTTGTTACCCCCCTCCCATCCTTCTCTCTCACACACACATGTACACACACACACACACACACACACACACACACAATATGAGATGAGATAAATACAAGATGGGACAGAAACTGCTGTGGAACTAGTTATAGTGCAATATGCTATGGGAATACAATGTCAGCACTTTTTGTGCAAATAATTGCATTTGCATTTTTTTCAAATGTGTCTGAAGAATGTTCTTGCAAAAAAAGTTTTGATAAATAAATACAGATCTTAAAAGCATACATGATTTGTGTAAATATTACTCTGATAAAATGACTCGAAAGGACTCGAAACTCAAACTGTAGGACTTTGGACTTGACTTGGGTCTTGACGTGGGACTTGAGGGCAAAGACTTGAGACTTACTTGTGACTTGCAAAACAATGACTTGGTCCCACCTCTGCCACTTTCACATTTTTCATAGTGTCCTCCTTGTGACTGGATCCAAATCAGCTCCTACTTCACGGAGAAGCTCCGAAATGGCATCGCCGGATAACCGCTATGTCTCCATTATTTTTTCTTCTACCATTCCAAAAAGATTGACACGAACAGAAAAGATGCGTTCTCTCCGTTGCCTGTGCTAAATATAGACGCAAAAATAATCAGCGCAATTAGTTTCAGGTTTGGTAAACCACATTGCGTGCGCAAAATGATTCTATTTGCATCTACTCATCCCAATATCTTGCACGTTCTGGCAGTCACGCCTATATTGCATATTCATGAAGGCAGAAGCGCAAAATGGATAGCGCGTGTTAATTTGCCCGACTGACGGACGCAATCCTCGGTGCGCCCGGTTGGTCGATCAGCATCAACGTGTGTTTGCGCACGTTTTTACTCACGCAAAGCTTTAGTAAATCCGGCCCTATGGGTCATAATAACCTGCTGCACAGACGACATGTGGGGTCGTTTTTTTTACAGGACTGTCTTTTCAGGTCTTTGCTCCACTTTCCCTAAATTAACTGGAGGAAAATACCATGAATCTCCATTGACACACAATGTTCTGACTTTACAATGGTTCCTAAGAGAAATAGTCAGATTTAGAGAGTTGTTTTGGATGATTAGCCCCAGGTTATAAAAAATATCTAAATATTAAGAAAATATCAGAGCCACAACTGGAGGTTCACTGTCAGACAGTATTCGATGCTGCACAGTGAGCAGAGCTCTGGTTGGATACAGCCTGAATGAATTCATGTTAAACTAGGAAGTACTATAATGAAATCAAAAAAATATGAAATAGGAATTGATTCATTTTTGGTTTCTGTTTGTTTCTCAAAGGAGAACAGATGAAGAGTGATTTACTAAGTAGGGGTGAACACTGTGTGACTTATTTATAATTTGATTATTTAAATAAATTCAATTGGGAACTGAGTGAATGTCTCCTGCTCTTTTTTGAGCTCGTGAAATATGGTTAGATATGGATTTGTAATCTGACTGTAATCTGTTACAGTTACTCAGAATTCTTTTTTAAATTAAATTTCTGATCAAAATATTGGTGATGACAAAGGGGTCCCATCTGAATATATTCTTATAAGTAGAAACAGTATAACGTTCACTCTGTTGTTAAACTAGACCAGACTGGCTCTCTGCAAAGTCTTACTCATCCAACCTGCCAGTTTGTAGCTTTGTTTTGTTTTACTTATCTTTTATTGTAAAAATCAAATCTTAGTAAAAAACAAGTTTGACTAAAATGTTCGTTCTTGGTCTGGATTAAAGTTAACTAACACTAACATGGACGTTTGATCTAAAATCTAAAAGTAGCTAATAGAATTAAAACTACTTCTCACTGCACACAGAATTTCTCTAGCAGTTTGTTTTTACCTCCAGGACACAAAAACATTGAAACTGCTGTAAATTATGTAAAAAATAAAGAACAGCATCAAGATGTGTGGAAGGTGAAACAGCCCGGCTCCGTGTAGCTGAATATTCGAGAGGTTAATTATCAAAGCCACATTAATTCTAGTTGTCTGTTTTAATTAATATTCCTCAGGTTTGTTTACAGAGCTGCGGGTAACTGAAAGGTTAATAGACTAGCCATCATCCCCCGGTGGCTTCTGGGTACTTCAGCGTCCTGATAAAGTGCCCTGGGAGTTTGACATAAACGATAATTTGAAAAGCAGAGGGATTATGAAGCAGGTTGTTGTGGTATTCCATCAAAACAAAAGCACAAATTATTCAAGTCTAAACTCCTGCAGGACTCTGCTGAGCAAATCTAACCCACATAAATGAATAATGATGATGTAAGGTGATAATGATAAGTACATTTTACTCAGAGTTTATTCTGAATCTTTGAGGCATTAATCAAATCGACTGCTGTAAATACTTTTTTATTAGCAGCTGATGAACGTACCAATTAGAAAAAGTAGAAAGCTGAACTTATTTGTACTGAGAGTGATGTTTGTGTGTTAACACAGTTTAAATAGATTAATGTTTGCAGCTGCTTCATTGTTGATAAGTGTGAGATACAGCTTATAATTTTAACACAATCTCAATTCACTGTTTAAATATAAAAAAAAAAACAGGATTTCTAAGCACAATTGAAAACCAGAGTTAAAAACTGCTTCACAATTAGAGCCTTAGACAACAGGGACACAGGGAACAGTCGAACATAAAGAGTCACTAAATAAAATACAATCAACATAAAACTAAAAACACTGGTTCACGCAGGCAGGTGTTTAAACAGACCCGGGTGGGGAAGTTAAAACAGTAAGTCTAAACCATATGCTGTTAACTGTTCTACAGTCCAGGTCTGACAGACCTCGGGTTTCTCTGTGTTAAAAGATCAGAAATATGATGGAGCCAAAGCGTGACAGGCTTTTAAAGTGAAGTTCAAACAGGACGGACTAAAAGGGGAACAAAAGAGTGTGAGACATTTTAAATAAAATGGAATTTATTGTGAACAGGAGGAAAAGACTTTGGTACCTTAGACCCCAGGAGGAAGTGGATCACCATGGGAACAGTCCATAGGAGTCAGCTGATTCATATTAGGTCAGTTTTTCTGAAGCATTTTTCAGACCGGGGATTTCACCACTAAAATAAAATACTCCTTCAATAGTACTGTGGTGAGCGTACACAGAAGAAAGTCACCTGGTACAGACAGGAAGTGCAGGGGGATGACATGCTGTAGTGTCTGGCCAATTGGGAGTCAAACCGGGGATTAGCTACTCTAACCACTCAACGATCAGGCTGTCCCGAGTCGGGACAGTGTTTTAATTACAGGCAACCCCTGCACGGCAACATGTGGTGCTATATGTATGTAGCACCAAAATCATCACACATACGGCCAGATGTCATCAAATGCACTACAGGTTTTGTGACTGCATCACTAGTAAAACTTTATACTTGCCTGTTGTGTCCGTTAGGTTTCATTTGAATTGATGAGTCCATGATCCTGCCTGTGTTTGATAGTTAACAGGCTGATAATTACTGAAATCAGTTCAGTGTTAACCCAGTGTTACAATGCCTGAGCGGCCATAGGAGGCAAATGAAAGTCCAGGGTGATGTTTCCAGCATGAGAAGCTTTTTTTTATTTTGTTACATGGCGCTGTGTAAAAAATCCTCTGCCCATCAAGATGAACAGACTGCCTTATAAAGGTGTCTGTTCATCCAATAGCCTGGCATGTGCACACATAGGGGTAAGTTAACATATATATTTCCTATCACCTACCAAAATTCATATTTACAAAAACACTACCAAACACAGCACAGCTGGGCGTGGCCTCCTGGTTCCAGCTCCTGCAGGTTCCCATACACACCTGTTATTCATCAAGGAATTACAACTGGCAGATAACATCATACGAATGATATTAAAGAGAGATGGGAAAAGGACCTACATGATAAGGTAACTTACTATCTTAGGTAATACTCCTAAAATGAAAGCATATCAAGTGCTGCTGAGCCGTACTTGCTGTGGGTGCTTGTGGGTGTGTAGAGACTGACCACTGCTGCATTTTTTTGCACCTGTGCATGTCTGGAAGCTAACACAGCAAATTCTGGGGCTACAGGCTCCATTGACTTACATATCACTTTGGTTGATCTACCACAGGAAATATCAGGAAATGACAAATACCTCTTGAAAATATTCACAGCAGCAGCAGCAGCAGCAAAAAAGAAAAGCGGTGACTCGTGAATGGTTACAGGCCAACCCACCTACAGTGAACAGCTGACTAGAAATTAGAGATTCATGAGATGGAAAGACTGTTAGATGGTTAAAATGGAACGTGTATATATGAGGATAGGATGTGCGGCTGGTGGTTTGCATCTGCTCAGTTGCAGCTTAAAATCCTATTTGCTGTTTGTTTTTTCCTTTTTTTTTCTTCAACATAAAAAAAAACTGATTATCCAAGCCCACTCTGTCCCATATAACATTTATATTATGGATACCAACATGTTAATATGTCAGCAATATTTGTTTTTATTGTGGCAACCACTTTGCTGTCGTGTACACTGCACTTTTGTAATAAAAAAAAGATACAAAATAAAAGTTTAAGTAACACAAAAAGAAAAAGACCTGACGTGTCTTCACTCTACCTGTTGTGCTCTGCTGAAAAAGAAACACAAAAGCTCACAGTGAAGTCTGTTTCCAGGCTGACAGTTTGATAACTGATGACATACAGTGTGTAATTGTTGAAAGTAAGTTTCAGCATTTGTTTATTGTGTTTGTGCTGAATTTCAAGTAGAATAAGAATAATTCATGGCACTATTTAAAGGTGGCACTTGATACACACTCACACTATATTATAAATAGTATTTTTAACGTACTGTGTGAGATGACTGCGGCTCCAGTGCAGTTACATAACCGAAGCAGTCAGCAGTACTGTGATCAGTTTTTAGTGTAGTCACTGAGGCTTTTGCTTCACCGTGGAGATGATTATTTACAGTGCGTCACTCTCGCTGTTTATCTAACGTGTTAGTGTGGATCAGAGTTTGTTTCAGACCAACACCAGCAGAAAAACACTGAGGACAGAGAACATGTGTGTGAGAGGCTCCAAGTGTTTTGAGTCGTGTGTGTGTGTGTATGTGTGTGTGTGTGTGTGTGTGTGTGTGTGTGTGTGTGTGTGTGTGTGAGTGTGGGAGATGACACAGAGGCACAGAGTTTGCTGTTTTCACACTCGACATGCACTCAGTGATGATACATCTGAGGTGAACAACAAATGTCAAATGATCCACTACATCATATAAAAATAAAACTGCATTTTTAAAAAAAAAAACGTATTGTATCATTGATTTTTGATTGTACAAACATGCCAACAAATCTTATTGTATGGATTCAGATAGGTATTTGACAGCGCCACCAGATTATCGTCATGAGGTGATCTCCCCAAGCATCAAAATGGAGGCTAAAAACTGAAGCCAGCACTGAAGAACCAAAACCTGCAGTTCCTCTAATGGCCACTAGAGTCTGGCTCCAACAGTAAGTCAATCCCCACAGACTCCCATGTTAAAATGTCCAACTTTACAGCAGAAATAAACATGTTTACAGCCTGGTACAAAAACTGTTTTGGTCTCTAGAGCTAATTTCTTCCTTCATGTCAACTGCTTATATAACTCACCTGTTTACATTTTATTAAGGATTACAGTTGTGTATAATTGATAGTGTGGCCTCTTTGAGTGACAGGTCTATGTGACAGTTTCTATGTCTCTTGCAAGCCCTGAAACAAAAGCTATTCACAGGCTCATTGATTCATATTGACATCTCTCAGACATCCCTGGAACACCTACCACCTACTCTGCAGTCCCACTGGGTTTTTAAAAGCTGTATTTCATGGGGTTGGTGCAGATATTTTAGCCATTATTGATTACTCTCTGTCAATTGGCATTTTTCCTCCAATTTTAAACATGCCACTATTTACCCGCTCTTAAAGTTCCTCTCCAGTCATGTTTTAAACTAAAAATCCTTTGCTATGATTCATATTTAGTTTTACATGGTTTTCACACATTAAACTGGGTCTGAAGCTCATCTCCTCTTACTTCATGATTGAGAAATGTGGATCAGGCCTTTTGCTCCGCCCACCAGCTGATGGCTCCAGGTGGACAGGTGAAAGAGCAGAGTGGAAACACTCATTTCATTCATCATATGTCTGTGTTATATAAAAACATCATATGGATGTTAACAAGGTTAAACACTGGATTTTCATCAGAGGATCTTTAAAGAAGCCCTCTGTGGATCCTCTATGGAGGCCTTCTTATCTAAGCTTTTAGAAAAAAATCATACAAGTCATTTCTCTTATGAACAAGAAACAAATATTCTGGTTTTGGCTCTCTGTGCAGCACTGACACTGATTTGGTCAAGGTCACATGTCGCCTAATTCTCACAGTTGGTGCAGACCTTTAATTCTTCTTGACCTCAGCTCAGTGTTTGTCGCAGTGGACCACGATGTCTTAATCAGTCTGAGGAACTATGTTGACAGTGACGATGACCGCATGATGACCACAACAGTGACGTGGCTCTGCACTGGCTCATCTAACAGCTCCTCCTTTGTTGTGTTTGGATACTCCTTCTCTCTCACTCTTTTCTTTTGTTGGGGTCCCACAGGGGTCTATTCCTGAACCCCTTTTATTTACCATATGCAGTAGATTCTCCCCCTGGGGCCAATCATGCATAGACAATATTGATTTCCATTGCTTCACAGATGATACACAACTGTATGTTCCAATAAAGCGATGTAAGTATCATCTATTATGTCCTGCCTATTAGGTCCTGTCCAATAATTTCCAGCAGACTATAAATCAGAGGTTATTATAATTACACCACTTGTCAATAAGGAATTGATCATTGATAAGAAATTGTTGTACAGTTAGATTTAGTGGAAGAGGCATTCAATGCATAAGGAGGAAGTTCTAAAAAGCAATCAGCAGAGTAGAGTCAGACACTAGTGCAGTCCCACTTCAGGGGTCTCATCCTTCAGTCTGCATTTTAAGACCACGCCACCGTGAACAGTTGTGTTCACAGCGGCACGACTAGACTGTTTTATTTCAATGGCTCCCTCAAATGCATCCTTTGTTTCCTGGGCAACGGAGGCTCCAACAGGTGGATCCTTTGTGATCCAACCTATCCCAACATGCAGTAATGCTGGAGAGATAAAACCGAAACTCTGCATGACACTTGAAGGTCCATCAGTGTGCACTTGTTTTGTGCAGATGCAAACAAAAACAAGTGTGATTTTTTATAGTTGTGACTAAAGACTTTAAAATGTTGTGCAAATAATATTCTATTTATATATGTATGTATATATATATATATATATATATATATATATATATATATAATAGCTATATTTATATATAGCTATATTCTCAGTGATATAGCAATTGTCAATAATCTAATACTACTGCATGCCCCAGTCAGTAGGGTGTAAATATTTAATCTTAACATCTTCCAGGATAGAAAGGTTATGGCCGGATGTATGAGCAGCAGTGACAAGAATCTCCTACAATGTCCTCCACCACCTTGTAGAACAGTTACTGTTAGCTGAGACAATCATCCAATAAGAACAGAGAGTCATGAATGATGCATGATCAGCTGTCGGCTGTGGGAGAAATCTATCATCAGATTCCAGAGAACATGGAGGTAAATCCAACAACTTGATTGTTTGCAATTGTGGTGCAATTTATTCTTCACCAAATGAACAAACAGGGGATTCTGGTGGGATTTGTGGAAAAGCTATTTTGCATTTTACTTATATGGAAATGTCCTGAGACTCCATCTATTTCTCTATGGCTCCTGTATGCTGTATATTTTCTTAAGTTAAAATAAAATAAAATAAAATAATATTCTCTGTGAAAGGCACCTCAGCCATTTTTAATTATAAATGAACTCTTTCATTGATCTTTCACATTCCCTCCCTCTGTGCCCAAATTTCTTTTACATATTCATGTATTTATTTTTTCTGTTTAGATTTTTTAATATAATTGTCCTTGTTTTACTCTAAAAAATTTATATTAGTTATTATAAATTCATATTCATACATATATGAATGTTGTATGTTTTATATTTGATATCTATACGTTATAATTTATTATTAGAGTTATCTTCTATACAGAGACAGTGTTTGTGTATTTTTGACCTCAAGGTTTCTTTGAGGACCTCGGGGATGTTCCTGTTATTAAAAAAAGGGAAACACTTGTAATCACATATTTCTATATTCATTGTTGTGTCCTGAATAAAAACTTTATTTGAAAAAAGAAATCTGTGCATTGATGATGAAGGATTACCAAAACAGACACACAGTGTCAGGTGGGTATGAGCTTTCTCTGCTCTCATGGAAAACTGCAGCAGAACTGTTTTTAACCAGTTACAGTGACTTCGTGTTACTTGAAGCTCCTGCAGAAGATTCAGAAACATAGTGTCTGCAGCGCCCCCTGGTGTCCGAGAGTGGCCCAGCTGGAGCTGGAAGCTCTGCTAAGTGTTTGACTTTAATAAAGGTCATGTAGAGTTCAGAGAAAATGGATGAAGACAAGCTTCTCTAATTTGTTTGTCGTGATGCTTTAAGCTCTTCACAGACTGAAGTGAAAGCTTTCTGTGGTGAGGTTAACCCTTCACTAGCACACTGAAAGTCAGCGCATCCATTACTGCTGATTGAATGCATCCATTATAGCTAAGGGTTTCATGGCCACAAAGGGGGCTGGGACTATGAGTATTCATTGTTGTTGAGGGAATACCTTCAACCAGTTGACTAACCACTTCCATTTAGGTGAATTTACTCTCAGCCCTGAACCGTCGGGATTTATTTTTTTAGCTCGGGCCGGCGGATGGCACTCAAGACCCCCAGGTCCGTGGACGAGGAGAAAAAAAGGTCGTAGAGGAGGAAGATGCACAAAAGGAGTGAAGGAAGAAGGAAAAAATACCAAGTTAAAACCATGAAAGATGAGGATGAACAGAAGTCGAAGGGGGGAGGAGGGAAGGACTGACACTGGGAGGGCACTTCATGGAAAAACATTTTCAATCCGTTGAGCATCAAGGGATCAGTCCGGCAGGAACAACAGGCTGGGGTAAAGGGAAAGGCTTGGGGGAGATCACCTACTGCCAAACACACACACACACACACATCATCTCCCTCCCCTGTTAACTACAGTTGGTTTGGTGCCATTTATGTGTTATCTTTATCGTGGTTTAAACACTGATGCAGCAGTGGACTGATGCTTTACATATATAGTAATAAAGTTATTAAAAAACGTAAAGGTCTGACTCAGAGGAAAGTAATCAAAATTCAGAAAAATCCAAATGCTTCAAATACAGCACATTCAGAAAGTCTTCAGACCCCTCTGTTTATTATAAAACAAAAAAAGGAAGTTCCCTCACTCAATTCCCCATAAAGACAAAGTGAAAACTGAATTTTAGAAATGATTACAAATGTATTATGTATCACATTGACATAAGTATTCAGACACTTTATGACTACGACTCAGATCATCTCTGAGATGTTTGTACACCCTGACTGGAGTCCACCTGTGGTAAACTCAGCTGATTGGACATGATGTGTAAAGACACACACCTGTCTATGTCAGGTCTCACAGCTGATGATGCAGATCAGAGCAGAAACCATGAGCAGGAAGGAGCTGCTGCAGAGCTCAGAGGACAGAACAGAAGAACAGTGGTCTCCATCATTCTTACATGAAGAAGTTTGAACAGGACTCATCTAGAGGAGAAGGGTCTCGGTGAGAGAGGTGACCAAGAACCTGATGGTCTCTCTGAGCTCCAGAGATCCTGTGCGGAGAAACAAGATGCTCTTATCTGATTAAACCAAGACTGAACTGCTTGATCTCAGTTCTAAGTGTCGTGTTATCTGGTTTCCTCCAGACATGACCTGACAAATTGAATGTCACAAGCTCGACAAACTGTTGGTCTCTCCAGTGTAGTTGATCCCACATTGGTCACAGGACAATAGGTGAATACAGTTGGTTGGACCAGTGGCAAAGCTATAATTCACAGATTCCCATAAATGCCGCACATGCAGACTACTCACAGAGTCTACAATTTACAAATGTCCTCTAAACGCCTCACAGGCAGACCACTGGCAGAGGCTACAATTTACAGATATTCCCTAAATGCGTCACATGCAGGCTACTGGTATAGGTAACAATTTAAGGATGACCCCTTGATGCCTCACATACAGGCTACTGGCAGAGGCTACAATTTACAGATGTTCCCTAAATGTCTCACATGCAGCCAAATGGTAGACTATGGCTACAGCACTCATCAGGGGCTCCACTTAAGGGGGCAGCAGTGCACTGTACAGTGTCTTTATCGGGGTTTAAAGGTGTCATTGCAAAAAGCCAATATGGGGGACCATCGGGGGCCCCTTTTACCCTTGGGGCCCCAAGCACTTTCCTGGTTTGCCTCTCTTGACAGTGCGCCTCTGCTTGGACAGCCCAAGTGCTGCAGCATGGCGGATCCTGGCAGTCTGGCCTTCAGATCCTTCAGATTAGCATTTTGCTTCTACAATGATGACCTAAAGAGTACGGTGGCCCTGAGAGGTCAACACACTGCATCTTAGGAAAACACATGCAAACTGACAAAACACAAACACATTCAGAAAACATCTTCATCTGTTTGAGAACACATGAGCTGCAAATACTCACAACACAACCAAATGAGTGGCACAGACGTCAACCGAAGTGTTTCCAGGGGACACAGAAAGTTTCATGTTTTCTTAAGCCGCAGTGTGTGACCTCTCAGGGCCACCGTACTTTTAGCTCTTCAGGGTTCTGACTTCACCTCAGTTGTTGTCGCTGCGAAATGATTATTCTGTTCTCTCAGAGACAAAGCAAAGAGTCATTAAAAAACCAGATTCAGATGTATTATACAACACAATATGCAAGTTAAATTCGATAAATAATTTTCCATCTGTCGTGTCTGCAGGGATTTAAGAGAAGAGGACACACTACAGCAGACACTCTCTCGAAAGGCAGGTGTACTTTAATGTGCAGTGTCAATCAGAGAGGAAAAGGTTCAGACAGGTTTCCTGAGGCTCAGGAGGACAAAGACCACACTCTCTTTCTAGGTGACAAGTGGTGGACGGGGACCTGTGGCGACGCTGCCTTTCTTTCTTAGTTTATCTGTCTCTCTGTCATTCAGGTGTTAGACAGCCCTACGGCGATGTGCAGTCACTCAGTGTGTGTGTGTGTTGCTTTAAATGGGCACACTAAATTGTTTGCCCCACACACACACACACACACACACGCTGCTTTACCTTAGCCCAAAGGTAGGATGCAGGTTTTCTGAGGTTCGGACTGAAAGAAGACCACCCAACCCCCCCTCACCACTTCAGCAAACCTAAATTACAAACACCACCCGAAGGTGCTGTTGTCAGAAACTCTTCAATATGTGTTTTATTTGGCTCACAGCCCTGTTTTCATATCGTGGAGCAAGAGAGAATGGAAGCAGCAGAATTTAGAACACTCCCTGACTGAAAGGCTTTTATCACATGTATGCTTGTGTTGTCTTTTTAATTAAACCATTAAATAAAAATGTTCCATTCTACATCATCCACCCTCTTTATGATGAAAATGATGTTGATTTAATAATGACATATTTTTCTGTAGAGAGAATTCCTTCAAAACACACCTCTCCAGTGTCCAATACATTTATTTAATATATGTTGTTATATATTCATAATAAATACAATGTAATGAATATTATTAAATTAAATGAAATATATATAATTAATATATCTTTTAAAGTATCTAATGTTTATTTTATGCAATTATATTTATTCTAATTCATTTAGTATTTGAAGCCTTACTATCTGTTGCCATGTATTTCTTCTTGCTGTGTTGTAAGGCGCCTTGAAAGACGCCTATAAATAAAATGTATTATCATCATCATCATTAGAATTCAGCAGGTCAGATCCAGTTTGATTTCATCTCCATATCCCATGTTGCATGTCAGTGTGTGTTTTTCTGTCCACTCAGTTTTGAGGTGTAGTGTTCTGTATTTTACTTCCTCATTGTGGCCTAATGCTGTTCGAGATGCTTTTTATTGAGATGTTAATGTGCCTTTATCTAATATATTTAAATTTTATTCAATTGAAATTAATACTGTTAATGAGCAAAAACACACATTATAATGAAAGATCAAAGAAAAAGGTTACTCCCGCCCCCCTTCCTCTCTCTCCACATCTCTTTTCCTGAGTCCTTCACCTGTTTCACACACTGACTTCGGCTGCTGTGTTCCCATAATAGTTTTCACAGTTTGTGATATCAGCTTTTAAGTGAATGCAAACAAAACATATTATTTTATTATTATCTTAGAGGCATGTTACAGTCTAGTGATAAGAAGGTGCAGATGAGAGAAACCATGACACTGTGACAGAAGCTCACATGTGGTCACATGTTCCAGACACCCTCCAATCACACACGTCCGTGACTCGTCCGTCACAGCATGTGGCTGCTGCTGCTGCTGCTGCTGCCGGCTTTCAGAAGATGAACTGTATTTCTGTCAGATCATATCTCATATGTTCAGTCATGAATCGACTGATTGTTTCTCCATTTAAAAACAATCCACCATCCAGATCAGGTTATGTATTGATACCAAGCGGTGGAGCTGAAAAATGAAGCCAACACTGAAGTGCTAAAACATGCAGTTCCTCTAATGACCACTAGAGTCCATTTTTGGATAAGCAAGGGAGTTAGAGGCGGAGTCAGACACTGTCAAGATGGTGACAGTAGAGCAGCTCACCCTGAGCTTCAAAACAGCTCTTCAGAAACCTGCGGGTGATGTCACAGAGGCTACGTCCACCTTTATGTACAGTTTATAAATGACACCTGTATGTGTTTGCTCTCCTCCCAGCGCAACCCTCACGCACTTTCAAGATCCAACCATCCATTTTCTTTCACTTATCGGTGGTCAGGTAGTAGTGGCAGCAGGTCACTGTTTCCCAGCTCCTCCTGGGGGATCCAGAGGCGTTCCCAGGCCTGATGACATATGTAATGTCTCCAGCTTGTTCTGGATTGACCTGAAGGCCTCCTACCAGTTGGATGTACCTGGAACACCTCCATTGGAAGGCACCAGCAGGATCCTAACCTGATGCCGGAACAAAATCAACTGGCTCCTTTTGACACGAAGGAGCGGCAGCTCTACTCCGAGCTGCCTCCACATGTCAGAGCTCCTCACCCTGTCTCTAAGGCTGAGCCCAGACACCCTGCGGAGGAGACTCAGATAAGATAAAAACAGCAAAAAGACAAAAAGGTCAAGAACTCCTCCTTGCTCCATCTGTCTATCATCAGATGGATCTTGACCTGTTCATGCAGTTCTCCTCACACAGGGGAGATTCAAGCCTTAGTCCTCAGCTCGTCCCACCTGGCCACGACGCCGCACACCTGAGTGAGACGGATTGGACGTATGACGTCTCCGTCATCACTTCAGGCTAATGGGAAATGTTGCTGCTTTTCAGACTCTGTAGTTCCCCTCTTCCCCTGCTGGTGTGGAGTCACTTTCATCAGGTGTTCACATCAGTTGTGAAGTTCAGTCATGTCGACTAAGGTCAGGCTCGCTTCTAGTTAGTAGAATAGCTGTGGAGGCAAAATAACAACCCAAATACCACATATGATCATTTCCATTCGGTCATTTCCACCTCTGAGGAAACATCTGGGTTTTTCTCTTCCAGCCAGATGTTAACTGCTCTTTGGTGCTGAGCAGATATCAGACATCTGCGGTGTTTAGATGGCGTTTAGGTATCGAGGGAGTGTATGTCCAAAGCAACCGCTCCTCCAACCTCAGCAACCACAGCCGGCGTACCGGACCTCAATTGTCATGGATACGATAATTAATAAGCAGATCATACCGGCGGCGGCGCACCTACCTTCGTTGCCATGGTTACTACAATAACAGTCATGGCTTGGATAGGTTAGGGAAAACATCGTGATTTGGGGTTAAGGTAAGTACTTTTTCAACATTATGCAATCTTTGTTGTCATGGTTACAGCATAAACAGCTACTTTCCCATGGGAATGGGACACCGCTCTCCTGTTAACAGGTTCTGATCTAATCTTCTGCAGGTTTTCTGTGCCATGGTGGTCTACACGTTAAAAGTGGTCCAGCTTCGTGAGACTAGAAAAACCTGAGTTAAGTCCAAAGAGAAGTGATCTGCACAGTCAAGTGACTTTGATGAATCCAAAAGAAAAGACAATCAACTTCTGTTAAAGAGAGTGTGACAGTTACTGGGAGGGGAGGGTTACTGTGATGTGATTAGTGTTGGAGCTGAAAGGAGGTGGTCCTCCAGAGGCCTGTACTAAGAAAGGACAAGTTCAACAAATCCAGGATAACTTTTAGTTATCTGGCTTCACTGAACCTAACATTGTCCGCCCTGATAACCTGTGCTATGAAGCAGGTTATCAACTGGCTCAGTTAACCCTGGGTTTACCTGTCCGGTTACAAGCTGGTTCATGTGAAAGAGGCGGAGTTATTCATTATAAGCAACATCGTCTGAACCATGAATAAAGTAGCTAATATGATATGAGAAGACACACTGATACTTGCCTGTAAACTCAGTCACATCAATGTCAAAAAGAGATATTCAACAAGATGAAATATAAACAATATGATCACGACTGGAAGAAAAAAACATTATTGCCATGTCTAAATATAATTTCTATTAAAGTCAGACTATTGATCACTATCATTACCATTATGTTTGAGTATTTTCACTCTTTTGTCTGATGAAGAACAAACTGTTCTGATCATGAAGCAGATAAAACAGTTAAAGTTAATGTCAGACTGTTTCTGCTGCAGAGAGGAGAGAAAGAAAAGAGGAGAGAAGTAGTTCCTGTCTGATGAGTCAGGCTGATTGAAATTTTCATTTATAATCATGGAAATAATTAACAGTGTGTGGCTAATTGTTCTAATCAAAGACTATCAGAGGTTTAGTTTTTATTTCCAGTTGAGGTCACAGAGTCTCCTCATGTTGATATGAGCTGCAGTGATGAAGAAGAGAGTAGAAGCATCGACACTGTCAGGAAACCTGTTGGATTAAAGAATATCTGTTCAGTTATGCTCATTGAATGAAGCTATAATAGTTGTTATACAGGCTATTTATGTAGCATGATAAACTCTCTGTGCATTTTTAGAAGCTTTGTTTTAAAACCAGAGTGGACACATGGAAAGAGTCAAACAGGAAAACTATTCCATCGATTTTTTATATTTTATATCTCCTGCTCGTTATTATTGATCACTTTATTGTAAACTCTTTTGTCCCTGTCAGGATCCTGTAGGAATGATGACTCAATTTTTCCAGTGATTTGTTTGGTCAGTATTTTGGCTATTGACAGATTTTGATCTGATCTTCTAAGTTAACCTGCGCTGGAGCAGGTTAGGAGTTCAGCGTCAGTTACCATGGTGATTTACCCCGGTAACAAGTGAACCACCGTCGTAGGACTGAAAACCCACAGTTAAACCTGAAGTTACCTCGATAACCTCTAATCCTGCTTCCTAGTACAGACCTCAGATGAAACAACACTGTATGTCGTCTGTCCATGTCAACACAACAACAACAACAACAACAACAACAACAACAACAACAACAATAACACAGAAGTGTTTTCTGATGGGATCATTGTCTGAAAACTAAATGAGTTTCATGATGTGACAATACAGTAGTTGATGTTTGGTTATGTTTGTGCACAACAATGACAAGGTCAGGTTGAAGGATGGTTTGGTGTCTTGAAATTCTGGGATCTACCTTTTATTTCAACCTTCACACGCAACAGTCACCAGACTAAAAAAATGGTAACTATGTTCAGCTAGAATCACCTCCTGGTGGTTGTCTGCCTCCTCCACTCAGACTAGTTTCAGACTACATCCCTGTTTATCCACAGTCATAGTGCATTGTGCTCATCCTTGAGTCCCAGTGAATATTTGTGCCAAATGTGAAGGGATTCCCCTGAAGACTTCTCCAATTACTGCGTTCACAAGGCCAAAGCTGCGTTTCGTGAGGAAGAAGTTTTGTCAAGGCGTTAGTGAGATATCAGATGGGACAGATGGACTTGACAGATGACCCAACAGCAGCTTTCCAAAGACAAGGAAGTTATAGGCTGGTCGTTGGCGGTGAGGTTGGTAAATGAGGTGGTGGTGAGATAAAATGGTGCGAGTGTCACCGGGAGAGGAATGTGTTTGGTCTAGGTCCAGATGAAACTTGTGTGGGTGGCTGGTCTGTTAACTAATCAGGAAAAAAAATAAGCAGCTCCATCAACTCCTATTCTTTTTCTTGCTTCCTTTCCCTCCCATACTTTCTAATCTAATTTTGACCTCCCACTAGATTTCTCACTCGTCTTTGTCTGATGCTTCATCATCATGAGGTGATGATGGTGAAGTCAAGAGAAAAGTGACAAACATGAACATTTGTCATACAGATACAGAACTACCGTTATCTGTATCTGACATGCCACACTGTTTATCATTGCATGGTTGTTTTTCTCCTCTGCAGCAGAGAGAGAGAGAGAGAGAGAGAGAGAGAGAGAGAGAGAGAAGGGGGGGGGGCAGGTGTATGAAAATAAAAGCTCTTCAGTACTTGAGCCCTGGATGGAGTTAGCCTTGTTGTATATATGAGAGTGCTGTAATAACAGCTCCTGCTTCCCCCAAATAAACAGCAACAATCATGATGATGATGATGATGATGATGATGATGATGATGATGATGATGAGCACTGCAGTGGGGGAGGAGGGGGGCACACTCCCCACAGAGTCAGTAAACAAAGTGCTTCAGTTCACGTGCTGACACATGAGCAGTAAAACCGATCAGTGTAAATCTGTTGATCAGTCAGCTGTCACAACTCTTCATCCAGGACGGAAACCAAGGCTACGTCCACACAAATACTTTTACGTTTTAAAACACATCTTAGACATGAGACATTCAGTGGTATTACAACATGATAATGAATTACAGTGTTACTGACCTAGTTGTCTTTGCTAGCAGCTGTTGTTCAGTTAAACTACAGTTGTCTTTGTTGTTCCTCGTTTCAGTATTTTGTGCGACCAATCAACTGCACAGTAAACAATCTGCTTCCTGTTTACGCCAGCTCGAGCATGCTCAGTGTGCTTGGATGGTCATGTATGTATGAGTTTTCAGGTGTGGGACTCTGGATGGAGATTGTTTCTGATACAGAGATAAAACAGTCGTCTGGATGGAAATCACCGTTTTAAAAGGAAAGTGTAGTGGTGTGGATGTAGCCCAAAAGTGAGTAAAGAGCCACCATTAAAGTTCCTGTTGTTGTTGAAATCAGTGTAAACACATTAAGTGTAAGTTCACTCTCTCTGAGGAGCCAACATTTCTGTACCAAACCTAACACCATGTATTGTATCACTGCGTCTTAAAGGTGTAATGTGTAAGATCGTGCTACTTGCTCCACCTCCATAGAGGGCAGCATTCCACCTCTTAACCCCTGTCCAGTTAATCATGTTGTTGTTTTCCCCATGTTCCTTATAATTTATTATTTATAAGTGCATTTACTGTTGATAAAATTGTTGCTAGCCAGTGAAATAGCCAGTGAAACAAACATGAGTATGTGTAATACAAACAGTACGTTTTTATTTACCTATAAAAATATGAAGGCAAGGGGATACTGCATGACACATGGGTGTCAGGCTACAGCAGCATGAGGAAGGGATGATGACATCATCACAAAGGCAGAATCAGTAATAAGGTTTATTGCCAGGTAGGTTTTTACTTACAAGATATTTGGTTGTGTGTGTCTACAGCAATAATAGACCTGTTGATGTTTTATTGACATCATACCAGCAACATTACCTTTCACTACAGATCTACAAGTCTGAACCTGAATATGACAGACATGAAAAAAAAAAAAAAAAATTTAACCTGCATGTGGAGACAGTGGTACTTAAGTGACATTTTCTGACAAATATAAATCAGAAATGAATTTATAATAATTAGCATTCTAACATGACAATAACCTGCCATGTATGTGGACAGATAGAGCTGTAGTAGCAGCGATGCAGCACCATGCAGCTGACGTGAACACATGTGCTTCTCCGCAGCAGTTCAGAGACGCAGCCGCCACATTCATGCAACGCAGGCTGTGTGTTCCCAGCGTAAGGTCACTGGATAGATACCGAGGGGACCTAAGATTATTAATATGACAGGAAAGAACAACTGTCTTTATTTTTTGGATTTTAATCTTTGAAAAGTATTCAAACTGGACATCTTTTAAGGGATCAAAAGCAAAAAAACATTGGCAATCCCTGTTCAACATATATTTGATTTTATAAACAAAACAAAATCTTAATCTGAAAAGTAACTCGTAGTTACAACCCTTGTCAGAATGGACATCGGGAGCACCAGGACAAATCCTGGTGGGCCGGTGGAACGTCAAAAAAAGTTTTGACCGGCCCTCTCAGTCTCTTTTCTCTGTGTGTCACTCAGGGAGCACATTATTGTAATGGAGTGAAGAAAGAAGAAACTGCTGGATAAAAAACATGGCTATAAAAAAATGCAGCTTCCAAAATATTCCAATAGTCATCTTTTGAATGAGGAAGTACACTCAACATGTTTGATAGGTCGTACAGACACACACTAAATATTTCAGTAAGAAACTCAGACTGGAAACATGATTGTTTTTTTTTTTTGTGTTTGCAATGATGGCAAAAAGACTTAGGTCTTGTCCTTCAGTCCAGTAGCTCTTTCCTGTACTGTACACTGTATTGTTTCATGTCTTTGTTGATTTTTTTATGAAACATGTATGTTATATGTCTGTTGATTTCATTTATATGTTCATTTTCCCATTAATGTGTTCATCATCCACCACTGCTTTACTTTACCCTGTAAACATTCAAGCGTTTAGAGGCAACAATGAATAAAAATAAGATAACCACTAAAAAGAAAAAGGAAAAAAGGGATTTTTATTACAATTAAAAGCTACAACAAAAAAATCAACATTGAAACACTGGGAAACTAAACCTGCAACAGACAAATCAACTGGAAAGTAGTATGAGTATCACTATCAACTTTGATCAAACACTAGTTTCAAGCAGCTATCCTAGGGAGAACACACACAAGTCGTCGGCTGCCAAATGATCCACTATGTTTCATGATGTATTACCAAGACAGAAGATCAGACTCCAAGATAGTGTCAGTTCATTTTCTACACCACGGTGTATCTTTATATCAATGAATCCTGCACCATGGGGCTTTAAAATTATACAGAACTACACATTGGAGATCAAGGTGTCAGTGACCTTATTCAAGTCTTTGATCATACATACAGCAATGCTAACACCTGTAAAGTGTAATGCAGCCATATTAGTGTTTTGTCTGTAATGGTTACGTGTGCACTGTGAGTCCAACATTACTGTCACGACCTCTCCCCAGTGACACCTGATTGTTTGGAGTGGTTGTTCTTTTCTTTATTTCCAACCTTTAGTGTGGATGTGGTGTGCATGGTGTTGTCTGTCTTCCTGGTTCCTGGCCTGGCTCTCACACCTGACCCTCATCTGTAATCAGCGCACCTGGCCTCCATCCACCTCTCAGCTCTGCATTATGTAAAGCCAACCCTGACTTCCAGTCCCTGCCGGGTCGTTGTGCTTCACTCGGTTTGTTTGATCCACGTATTCTGCCCTCTTTCCGCTTCCTGGATCTCCTCCAGCCAGCCAGCCCTTGTTTGCCACCCAATCCCGCCAGTGAGCTCACTTCCCTCCTGGAATCCACCAGCCACCATCCCCTTACCTTTCTTGTTAAAATAAAATACTTGTTTTTGTACTAACCAGCTCTCTCGTCTCTGCATTTGAGTTCAGCCTTGATCTGTGACAATTACAGGCTCAAACTCCACAGTCATCCCAGCCCACAACCAACTTCCCATCCTCATTCCAGCAGTTAGTGAATATCTATCTGAAAGAAAGAATATGACATCACAAATCAATTATTAAAGGTTAAAGGTCCTATGTAGTATAAGGTAGATGTCCATGTCTTTTTTGATTATAAAGCAGGTGTAGACGCCCCAAAGTTGCACCTTATTGGTGCATCTTCAAAAATATCACAAAAATTGTTAGCGCTCTGCTAAACCCTTTGCTTGCTGTTGTTGGTGTGCCTGAAACATCAAGAAGGCTAACTGCAGCCCAACAACAGTTCCTCTCATGCTCGATCATCACAGCAAAAAAAACTTATCCTAGAATGTCCTGGAAACAAATAACAGTTCCCACATGGGATAGGTGGCTATGTGATTTAACCAGTACATTGCATTACATTGAGAGAATAAGATATGTTTGTAAGTTGCAACCCATGTTTACACTGTTTCTTTCTACTTAAAGGAGACCTTTTTTCCTTACCTATAGTGTGTTATATAGGTTCTTGTGCATGTAAATGATCTCCAGAGTCACAAGGATCAAAGTTTACATCAAAGGCAGAAACTCCGTCAGGGTAAAAACCCAATTTTCTCCTTTGTATAAAACGGCTTGTCTGGGCTCCAGACATTACTTCCTGGTCCTGACGTCAATACTTGTTTTGGTGCTGCCCACCTGCAAGCTTGGCACGCCCCCCCCCCCCCCCCCCCCCCACACACACACACACACACACACACACACACACAAGGCACAGCACATAACTACTTATAGTGAAGAGTTTCCATTAGTTTTGTAGCCATGCCGAAAAGACAGTGTTCTTAATTTCCTGCAGAAATCTTCTTCCATTTTCCCACAGTTCTCCGCCGCTCCAAACATTATAATGTGAACCTGCACTTCAAGGAGGACTGCTTCAGAAACCCCGCACAGTTAGATGCTTCATTTTTAACGGTTATTTCTAGGGTAGCCACCGAAGCATGTGTCTGTGCTGTACTGGGTTCCCTTTCACCCTGGAGAAATAGTCGACTCCCTTGATTGTCATATAATTAGGTGTTAGCAGAGGAGGTGCCTCTCTGAAGAGATGTCTTTAATAGGTTCCTGAAGCTAGAGAGGGATGCTAATGCTCTGATAGCATTCAGTAGCTAGTTCCACCATCAGCCATGAGAACACCATGATAACAGTCTGGACTGTCCTGTGTGCAGGGATGGTGATTACAGACCACATTCATTAGAGAAACACAGTGGCTGAGAAGGAGAATACGGCTGAATGATTTAAACGTAACTCCACTACAAAACCCTGACAAATAAAACCCAAACTATCTGCATGGAAAACTTAATGTGGGAATATGTGAGGAAACACGTCTGTTTGTGAAGCAGCTGTTGAAGTTATCAGCTATAATGAACAGCTGCAGTAATGATGGTGGAAGGTTTCCACTGAGTGTGTTCTCTGACTTTGTAACTTAGTGACTTGACTGTGCGGTGACATTGAGTCAGTCCTCTCCGGTGGCGCAGCACCCTCAGTGTGAGCACATCACTCTGCTTTATAGTTTAATAGCTGGAGGCAGGGACGAGACAGAGGGCGTATGGCTGCCACCCTCTGACACACAGATGGCAAGGCTAATTGTCAGAGCACAGGCCTGCAGCACGCACACACATGCACACACATGCACACACATGCGCACACAGTTTTTCTAGTATAGGCTACAGAGTTACAAACACCTAAACCCACCTCATCTTCTCACAGACCTTTTACTAGGGGCAATGTGACACTGAAAAATATTCTTTAGATTCACCAGTGTAGCCACATGGTCACTTCACTAAAAAGAATAATAGCTTTATGAGAGCAGGCAGAATATAATGTGTAAATAATTTATTAAGTTACTGATCACTTTATTGTCAAAAACCAATTGTGCGAAATCTAATAATCCATTTATTACTTTAATAAATCCAGGAGCTGGAGAGAACAATCAGCTCCTACATAAAGGCGCTGCCTCAGCAGTAGTGGCTTGTATGGGAGCAGTGCACTGGATCTGCCTCTCCCAGGGCACCAAAGGGAGGATGGACACGACCCTGGCTCAGTCTCAAGATGGTGGAATATAAGCAGGTGGTCCTAGGCTGAGGCTGAAGCTGAGGCTGTGGCTGAGGCTGAGGCTGAGGCTGAGGCTGTAGAACGAGCAAAATCTGACCCTCATGAACATAGACATTGAAGATCAGGTCCATCATGGGTCTCGTCACGTGTCGTCCCACTTGGCACAAAGCAACATCAGCCCAGCAGTTACAGCTGGTAGATGCTGAGGTCCCGCCACGAAGAGGAGGGGCAGCCTCACTGGCTAAATGGGGTCAAGGGGGCAACATGGGAAAACCTGTATCAGGAAGGACCAGGAAGGGGATGGAAACAGGCAGTATTATCTTCAATCATCACAGTCACCTAGGATGTACTTCCCACTCCTAAGAACTTGAACCAGTGGAGTGGAGAAGATGCATCATGTCTGCTCTGTAAAGAATGGACTCTAAGGCAAAACCGGTCTTTCCTAAGGCTGCAATACCTGGAGACACAATCAGGTTCTCCAGCAACTGGAAAGGAGAATTGTTACCAACATCTACTGTCTCCAACACCATCACCTTCATACCAGCACTCAAAGCTTTTAACCACAAGGAGGAAATCAAGGGTAATGGAACCAGCCTGTGACTGCAAGAGGTGGATCTAGACCAAAAGCTCTTCTTTCCAGCACAGATCATGACCTGGTCTTGTGGTCTACCTCACAGAGGTCTTTGGTAGGCTGCAGTGAGTGAAGGATACAAATGAAAAAGGTTGAACTATACACACAAAATGGAGTGGTTAAAGGTCAAAGGTCACTGTGACCTCACAAAACACGTTTTTTGGCCATAACTCAATAATTCACACACTAATTATGACACAATTTATCTCAAATGTCTATAAGAATAAAATAATGTGAGTGATGATCCACAAAATCAAAGGTCAATTTCCCTATGAAGTCGTAATGTAAACACCTCTGGCTATTATTCATTGGTGTAAATGAAGGAGAGATTGAGACCATATTTCCTGTACCTTTGCTGGTTGGTGGAGGACACGACCACGAGGAGGTGAGTCTTGATTCAGTCAAAACTCCAACAGCCATTGTAGTATAGTATTGTTGTATTTAACATATATTTAAGAAGTAAAACCCCCTGGAGCTTTCTCCCCATGGTCCTAATAACATGGAAACCCCCAGTGCTCTCCTTCTGTGTGTGTGTGTGTGTGTGTGTGTGTGTGTGAGAGAGAGAGAGAGAGATGGTACACAAAAGACGTGTAACAGTGTTAAAAGAATAACTGAGATAGCGAGAAACCCCCTGCCAGCTTTTGACTACACCCCAAACACACACACACACACACACACACACACACACTAAAAGAAGTTAAAAACATGAAATGAATGCGGTATAGATTCAAAATGTCACTTATCTACAAATGACAGTGGAGACATTTGATGATTTATAGTGCATCACAAACACACATACACACACAGACACACACACACACACACACACACACACACACACACACACACACACACACACACACCCGCCTGTGGTATGGAAAAGTAAATCCTGACTCGTGGCTTGCTATTATCTCTCTTTATGACATCAATAGAGGAACAAACGTTCTCGGCGGGAAGTTAATTACTCGTTACAGTCAGGGTCTAATAAAAAGACAGGCTGATATGGTGTGACACCTGAAGCCATTAGCACCCCCCCCACGCCCCCCACCCCCCACACACACACACACACACACACACAAACACACACACACACACACAGACGAACACACACACACACGAGTTAAATGAGCACACACGTCTGCGCTGCATGAGCGGGTAAATGAAAACGCCATGTGTTTAGTCACTGTCCAGGAGGTCCCCATCACCTCTGTAATGACACTATCCCAGGGGTGTCAATTGACTTAATTAAAAAAGCACACACACACACACACACACCTGCTGCTGGTACATTTAATTAGGTTCACCTACATCAACACAGAAACACATATTTGGAGCTGGTGGATTTAATTCTCCTGACAGCGTCTGGATATCAGCTCCTCAAAGGTGTGTTACTGTAAAACGGACGAGGAAGTGTGTGTGTGTGTGTGTGTGTGTGTGTGAAACCATCATTGTCCCTGCCAGAGGAGTTTGATTCAGTTAAACTTAACAGCTGAGGAGAATTCAGTGAAGTTGAGTCAAAGTGCTCAGTGTTTGGTGCAGACAGTGAAGCAGCGGTGCCGTCGCGCTCACTCATCAGGCTCTTTAGTTCTGGCTCGTAGCTCAGCTGACACTCTGTCACTCACACTGAACACACAAGTGCACAAACCTACACTGGAAAAATGATAGTATTGGTCATTATAAACCTCAGTTTGCAACCATGTGCATAGGCTGAAATCCCGGGGGGACATGGGGGACATGAAACCCCCCCCTGAGGCTTGCACCCCCCCCCTTTAATATATCACTGTAAACCTTACTATGTAAATATAGGTAATATAATAATGTGTACTGAAAGCACTTCATAAATGCAAAACAATGCAAGTTTGTTTAGCTTTTGTTTTTCAGTGTTTGTGTGAAGTAATAAAGGTTTGCACTGTTTACACTTTATACAAGTACACATGGGTTAAAGTTGCGACGGTCCTTTTAACTTCATTGATGCAAAAGAAGCGACGTCCCGCTGAGCCAGGAACACGTATAAAGCGCTGTATTATAAATTCATGGTTTTAATAAAGATCAGCTCTACCAGTGATTAAGAGGAGCAGAGTCGCTTGTTGACTGAAAGAGAAACATGATCTTGTCTGTCAGGAACAAAGGTGCAAAGTAGCTTAACATTAGCTATGTCCCGGTCCAGGGTGTCATCCTTCAGAGGCTGCAGTTAGAAAATGTGTCCTTCTTTTCCCTGGCAATAAAGGCTCCAATGGGTGGATCCTTCGTGGCTAACCTATCCCAAGATTCTTTGATTTGTACAATGAAAATAATATGGCAGCAAACAACAGAGAGAGAGAGAGCCTGAGGATTACACTATTAAATGTAAATATTGGGTTTTAGCTCAGTTCAACAGCTAACTAAATTTCCCGGCTCCATCTTGAGGTTTAACTTCTCAGTACAATACGGTACAACCACAACACAAGCAGTCAAGGTTGCTAGGCGACAGGAGCGGCGCTTCATGATATAACAGTCATGGCGGCCACAGCTGGTGACGTGAAGCGTAGACCGACATCTCAGGGAGGGGGTCCTGATGAATGATGGCTCAACTAAGTGTGTGCTTCATAACATCAATACAAAAATCCAGTTCTGCTGTATATATAATATAGATATTAAAAGTAGAGCTATCACAGCATAAAGCGCTAAGTCACTGATGGTTGACAAACTACATACTATATAAACTATATGTTGTCTCACAGTATGTATATTATATTATCACGTCCACCATCCTGTACATTTCTAATATGTAACTTTTCCACATTAAATGTCTAAAAACATCTAGACCTGTATTCTACATGTTGCTGAGTTGTGTTCTTACATTTTCCCAAATGTTTCCATCAATTCTCAAACCAGAGAAATCTGTGATTTTAATCATGGTAACGGTCCATGTCATTGGTCGCCTGTCAGTGACATCACATCCTCTATGCTCATGTGTCAGTGTGTTTGTCTGACAGAAGCTCAACATTGGCTTTTATCTAGTTAAACACTTTTGACACCTTGGTGGTTTTCAGCTCTATATTTGAACCAGATGAAGGATTTTAGTCGTCGGACGTCTGGATCTGAAGTTATCAGAGAAACAAGCTGAGGAAATGTTAGACAGCTCAGCTCCCAGCTGCTGGAGACGTCCTGTCCTGTGTCATTGAATCTCTGAGTCTTAAAGTCAAACTGCTTTATTCAGTGTTTCTACTGGTTCTAATCCCCTGGTGTGTTTGTTATGGAGAGGAAGAAAACCTCTGTGGATGATTCAGCTGCTGTCTATCTGAACCGAGAATAATTTTATTGCTCACCTGTCACTAACCTGTAATCATTGTAAAGGAGAAACATTGTGTACTGACTTTGAAATGATTTGATCCATTTGGTCAGAGTGTGACAGAATAAGAGAAGAAGAAGTCGTCAGTTGTGATGAGTGAGTTTAAGAATACACATGACGGAGAGTACTTCTAATCATTCTTCCCTGTGTAACGTGTATGTGTGTGTGTGTGTGTGTGTGTGTGTGTGTGTGTGTGTGTATGTTTATTTCGATACATGTTATTAATTGATTGTTAAACACACAGTGTGTAACTTCTGCTTCTAGGAGTCTCTCAATCAAAACAAAAACAAAAGACTGGGTCAGGTGACATCTTGAAATAGTGTGGCATCATGGGAGTTGTTGTCTTCACCACCATTACTGTAAGCTCCTCCCAGTTTGGATTCCTTCAGTGTCAGTGGTTCAGGAAATCAAACAGACCTGGTGATTCTAACTGTTAAAAACACTGAATGAAGCAGTTTGACATTTAAAGTCAGAGTTTGAGCGACGCTGTACGGAGGACAGAGACTCAGGGAAGAGCTGGAGCTGAGATTGATGCTAACCTTTGTTCTGATTGTTTCTCTGATAACTTATGAACCAGACGTTCAGCAGGTTTTTACCAGCAGCTGAATTATCCACAGAGGTGTCCTCCTCTCCATAACAAACACACCAGGGGATTAAAACCAGTAGAAACACTGAATAAAGCAGTTTGACTTTAAAACTCAGAGATTCACCGCCGCTCTTCAGTGACACAGGACAGGACGTCTCCAGCAGCCGGGAGCTGAGCTGTCTAACATTTCCTCAGCTTGTTTCTCTGATGACTTCATATTTTCTGACAGCTTATTTATTTATCTTAAAAATGTGATTTAAAACTAGATAAAAGTTGATTTGGGCTTCTGTCAGACAAACACACTGACACATGATCATAGAGGATATGATGTCACTGACAGGCAACGGTACGAACCATAATTAAAATCACAGAATTCTCTGGTGATTGGTGAATTGATGGAAACATTTGGGATAATGTAAGAACACAACTCAACAACATATAGAACAAATGTCTAGATGTTTTTAGACATTTAATGTGGAAAAGTTATAGATTATAACCTTAACATAGTGGTGGACATGATAATATAATATACATACTATAAGACAATATATACTTTATATACTATACTACTATTTACACATGAAAACTGAGCTCAGTCACAAATTTAAATTCTGAACATCACACAGCAACAGAAACACAAACAGTGTCATGAAAAAATTAAAAATAAAATGCATCTGGGCTTTCATTATGAACATCTGTGCTCATGCACACGATGGACAATTTGTGGTGGTTTTCACATGTGCCTTGTAAATACTGTACGTGTGTCTGATGCTGGTTTTTACATCTCTCGGTGCAGAGAACCTGCTCCTCTCGCTCTGACTCCTGTTCCTGTGCAGGTTGTAGAGTTTGGTCCTGACTCTTGTTTGTCCGTCATCAGTCCGACAGGAGAGTGTTGGTGTCTTTCAGTGAGAGACGTCGCTGTAGCCCCAGAGTCTCCTCTGACTCTGGACTCTCCTCCATCCACACCACGGAAACTCTGCAGGCTGACACATCGAGGATACACTAAAGAACCGACTCTGTTAATCAACCAGTGATGTCTGCCTATCTGCATACTAAACACTTTTTTAATGAATTCTTCTGTGTTAACTCTGCATCACACGCTAAATTACCCAGAACTAATACCTTCTCATTTCTTCCTTATTAGGAATATATTAGTCACTATCTGTACCCCCTCATTTAAACTGGTGAATCATTCGAAGCTACTATGAATGCAGCGTGAGTGAGCACTTTCCTCACCATTATTTACCATCTGTGTCATGAAGTTGTGTATCACTCAGTGTCAGAGAAGAGCTCACTTCTGCTGAGTAAAGTTAAAAAACTCCACTTACAAATCAGACAGCCTGAAACTACACAAATCAGCAGTGCTGTTTGTTGCCTGGCAACCTGAATTCGTTTCTTGTCTGTGTGTGTGTGTGCGTGCGTGCGTGCGTGTGTGTGTGTGTGTGTGTGAAGGATGGGTTTGCCTAATCTGCAACTACCAGCTGTGATCTTTTTACCCTCTTAGTGTGTGTGTTACTGTGATAAAGTCACTTGACTTTATCAAGCGTCGCTTTCATCTCTAAGTTGAACACAGATCCTGTGAGAAGAGGATCCACTGAGCAGAGAGTGGACCCAGGGTCAGAGGGAAAGACAAGACTTTTACTGGGGCCACACACCTGAAGGGCGATGGATGGGAAAAAAATGAAGAAAAGAATCACTGAGACATAAACGCAGGTTGACTGAGAGCGACATAGTCTGTTAGGAAGAGGTTGGAGTGGAGGGATGGGTGGACGGCTGTCTGTGAAACCAATATGCAGGGATGTTTATTATTGTCACCACAACAGTATTACAACTTAAAGTTGTTTGAAATGTAAAATCACTGAAAGGTGTGTGTGTGTGTGTGTGTGTGTGTGATTTAACAGGTGAGCAGCCACACCCACAGTCCAGGATGTCGGCAGGAATCCTTGTTAACTGATTGGCAGCTGTGTTTGGGCCTGAACAGCCCCAGATCCCTGACCCCGAACACCAACATCTCTGAAGCGTCTGAGGCGTGTCAGAGTCCTGAAGCCAGGTGATCATGTTTGAGGTAACGCTCTGGGAACGTTTGTTGTAATGACGCTGGCCGTCTCCTCTCACTCTTCGTCAGATTGTTCAGTCGTGGTAGAAAGGCTCTCAGCCACTCACAGCTATTGACTTGAGTTATTCCTTTTGTGTTTCCTCATGTGCCTCGTTCACCTTGTTTCTCCTGTCTCCAGTGCCAGACCTTCACTCCATTTCCCTCCAGCTGCTGCCTGCTAACCATCACCAGACTCCACCAGCTCCACGATGCACCATCTCTTTGCAAAAGCCCTCTGGGCTTCCTTCCTCTCATTCACAATTTATACATCTTTTCACTTTGAAATGTCTTACTGTAACTTCTGTGCAAATAAACTAATCTAAACTGTCCCCCAGTTCCCTGTTCTTCAGTGATACCTCACCCCTCCACCCTGCCTGTCCCTGCCTCGGCCCCATGCTCTCCATTCATCTCCCCACAATCCTTTCATTATTAAAATACTTTTAATACCACCGCTTGGTCCAGATGTTTCAATATATTCGTCCATGTTTGTATCATGAGAGACAGACAGATGTCAGGACAGAGCAGGAGCTGGCCGAGCTTGTTGTGCGCCCACAGAGAGGTAGGATGATGACGATGTGGCTGCCCAGTATACAGAGGACCGAAAGGGTTGTCACCCTGTCCCAGAAAATGAATATTCTTCCCCAGGACACGAATTGTCCCTGTTTTTGTAAGATGCACTTCTAAATTAGAATTGAATGGTTTCAAATAAAACCCATGAATATGTCATTAGAAACCTAATTTGTTTCCTGCCACTACTTTTCTGTTTCCTTCCTGGTTATGTCCAATCCTGTGTCAGTAAACGTGTGAAAGAAGGAAACAACAGTGACGATTGTCCAGTGGTCATGCCGATACTTTTTATTTGATTTGTAGCAGAAATACAAAAGTTTCTCTATTACCTTGAACCTGCTTGCCCATCCCTGAGAGTTCAGGGCCTGTACCATGGGGATAATGAGCGCTTAACAGCTGGTCCCCTGTTCGATTCCTGGCCAGCATGTATCAAAATACACAGTTCATTTTGTTGTGTGGTGAAATGGTGGAGAGATGGATGAAAAGTACGTAGCAACAAAATCAGGGAAAAAAACGTTTTAAACACCCCCCCCCCCCGAAAAAAAAGGAAATTGGCCAATTGGGGATTTGACACATCAGAGCTGGCAACCCTAACCACAGAGCACGGGGGCATCACAGCCCTGACTGGGTCCCTGTGCGCTCCCCTCTAGCTCCTCATCTATTTAAGTGATTGGAGAATGATTGATTTAGCGGTCACAGGCTGGAAGATGGAGGAGCCGTGACGAAAGGAAGCTCTATTAGCTAAATGGAAAACATACAGGGCCGGCGACATGTCACATGTAGAAATAACAGACTCTGCTGCCAGCAGACAGACAGTTCAGAAAGACAGACAGGTGAGGAGACTGGCAGCCCATTCACAACAGAGCAGGTATCAAGTCTTTTCAACATGTTTTATTTCCTCATATCCCACAGTGCTGATTAGGTGGAAGACAATCCAATCTCATTTGTGAAGATCTCTCCTCTCTTCCAGCTGGGATATAATTGGACTCTCAAGAATCAATCAGACTGTAGGAAAAACTATTACTGGTGCAGAGACGAGGCAGAGAGACGCCTCAGTTTCATTGTGATGCAGAGAGGGACTGACGTCATCTCAAATCTAAATGTCAAAATATATTAGAGCTCATTTCTCTTCAGGATCACAACTGAACCTTCACATCAGAGCGATACTAGATACAACAGGCGTGTTTTTAACTCTCTTCCATTATTTATTCATATATCATTTGTTATATCATATGAAACGTTCTTGTTTTTCTTTGGAAACGAGTGAAGTGGTGTCATTGCACTGAAAAATTCTTTACATGGCCGCACAGCAAACGTACACAGTTATAGTAAAGTATCACGTTAAATGGTATTTAATGGTTGCTTGTTAAAGGATAATGAAGCTGTGGTGAACCATTCACAGTCTGGTCCCTGTGAAAGCAAAGATCATTTGGCAGGTCTTCAGGCTTCATAATGAGATCTTTGAAGTGCTAGTGATTATCTGCGTGTGTGCAGATAAAACAGTCTCCAGCAGGTTCAGTTATGTGGTCACAATTAAGCTTTTCAGCACTAAGAGCCCGATGCATGACATTCTGGGTAGAGTGAAACTTTATATGGATGATTTTACATTTTACAGATCAGTGTGGAGAAGTCAGTGAACAAACAATTTTTATAATTAGATTTTTTGTGTACACGTTTTAGTCAAGCAGCTGAAAAATGAAATCAACAGTGAAGAACCACAAGCTGCAGTTCCTCTAATGACCACTAGAGTCTGGCTCCAACAGTGAGTCAGTCCCCACAGACTCCCATGTTAAATGTCCAACTTTACAGCAGAAATAAACATGTTTACAGCCTGGTACAAAAACTGTTTTGGTCTCTAGAGCTAATTTCCTCCTTCATGACACCTGTTTATATAACTCACCTGTTTAACTTTTATTAAGGATTAAAGTTATGCAGAATTGAGGGCGACGGTGGAGCAGCTCACTCTGAGCTTCAAAACTGCTCTTCAGAAACCTGTGGGTGACATCACAGAGGCTCTGTCCATCTAACAATAGTTGTGTTTGTTTCATATTTTAAATGTAAGTTAAATAAATAAATAACTTTGACATGTTTAAAAATGATATTCAATAAGGAATACATAATACTGAATCACTGAGAAAGCCTGTAATTTGTCTAATGGCCTCTACAGATCTCATCAAATGAAGAACCAAGAAAGAAGCTTTTTACAGTGCAAGAAACACAAAGATTTTTAGCCCAATAACAAATCAAACAACTAGCAGAAATAACAGGATAACTCATAAAACATGACAACAATGGTCTTATTTCAAAAGCTCCATATGTTCTCTTCTCCTGTGTTTATTTGAAGTGTTGATCCATAAGAAAAAACCATCTCAATGTAGTTTTACATCTCCTCTCTCAGGCTTCTCTCTGGAGCTCTAGTAACAAAAGGTCGGTGAGCCAATCAGAAGAGAGGAGGCTCTGAGCCTCTGAGTGTTTTCTGAGTGATCCAATAAAAATATAGCAGATTTCAGGTAAACACTCAGAGAAAACAAATCCTGCAAGGTTTAATGGTGGGTCCAGGTGGGCGGGGCTGAGGGCGGTGACTGCTTTGTTGTGACATCACAAAGTTCCAGAAGTCCTAACGGCTGGTTTTAAGGCTCAGTTTCTGAATACAGGCTGTGTGCATTTCTCTGTGGACTGAGGCTTTGATACTTTCACAGTATTAATATAGAACCTAGACCTGATCTATAACCAAACAACACATGGACATCTACCATTATACTATATGGAGCTTTAAAAAGACTTTTCAATATGCAGTTTTACCACAGTTACACCTCATGGTTGCTGGTTTTCCTCACACAACATGTTCTCCACTTTTCCTCTGTTAGAGTGGTGACCAAAACAGTTAAATCAGACAGTATGGTGAAGACCACAGTTACAGACTTTGGTGTTTCACACCTGAACATTTGACTTGCAGGAAGAATTGTTCATTGTGACAATAGTGCCAAATTAGTTCAGGAGACAAATAACATATAAAATACTTCAAGTAGCTCAGAGAGGTCAATGAATCAGTGCATGATATTGTATGTATTTGTTGAAACTTATTATTTCACTTTTGTTTAGCTTTTGAAAAGAAAAATGACAGAGGGTTTAAAAAAAACATTTATGAATCTGGCCTCAGACCCATCCAAAACTGTAAAGTTCTTGTCCAGTTTTCAGAACTCTGAGAGCACAGATGGTCCAACCATAGAGACTGATGTGAGCTGTGCACACTGCCATGGAAACAAACTTTTCTTTAGTTGCATGGTCCTGGTACATTATTGGTCTACTACGATGTTTCGGATCTGTTCCTGTGTTACAATTAAATATAAAAAGACAACAGAACGTCACATATCTGCAGGCAGAGAGCTCCACGTGGCTCCTGATCCACCCCTGGTGTAAATGATGTCAGACACAGAGCACTAATTGAAATGTCTGTTTGAGTATTTATGTTGATTCTTGTTCAGACTTGCAGAGACTTGCTTCCTCTGCTGTGATTTCCTCTTGTTCATCAGTGGCCTATCTAAAGCTATTATACCTGAGCAGAAGAAGAGTCTGTGATCTTGTTCCCGACTCATCAGTGTTTCTTATGTAATCTTCCAGAGGTCACGACTGAGCCACTGCCATCTCTTCGTTTCGTTTCATTAATTTCATATCATTACAGTGTGTCTGACTGCACCTCCAACATCTTCCACCCACACACTTGGTCTCCTGACTCCTTCCCACCTCCACGCAGCACTGGTGTCATTATATTCTTTCAGACCTGGGCTCGTGAACACCCATTTGTGTCAGCGGAGCTGCTCAGCATCGGGATCAATAGAGATCGTTCTGTTTTCAGAGACAGAGACTTGAGATTTTCATCACGTACTATACATACTGGAGGAAAAGAGGACATATCAACAGCAATCAAGACACTATTACACTGTTCTTATAAACCGACTCTGAGTGTTCAGGATCCTCACTTCAGGTCACCCACATTTATCTCTATCTTTATGCTACTGAGTTCTGCCAAACTAAGTTCACTGTGTCCTGATAAGCAAGGGTTAGACAGGTAAGGTAGGGTTATCACAGGTGACCTAACCTAAGCTTTGTAGCCAAATCTATAGCCAATTTGGACAGAGTACTATAATTTATTATATAAATTTGTGGGAGACTTGCAGGACATGTGTTGGAGGGAGGGACGACAGGCAAATGGACTGTGTGAGGTGAAAGGGACAGGTGCATATAGGTCAACACGATCGAACAAAGCACGATCAACAGTGGCAGATAGGTAGGGCACTTTAAAAGCCTTTAAACTAGAGTCTTAATTCAGTCAGATCTGAATATATCTTATGTAGGAAATCTTTTAAAGGGGCTGTTTAATTGGGCTGTAAGTTTTCTCTGCTGCTGAGCGTGGTTTCTTGTCATCAGCAGGTGGTGGTGATTGTCACTGGAGAAGAGCTTCAGCCATCGTTTTTTCTTCCTAAAACAAGAGGTTATAATAAGTCCTCTGAGCAGCTACAGTATGTCTTCAGGGCAGATTGAAGACTACAGTGAGTCACTGTCAGAAAATGAAAAGATGGGCCAGGGCTAGCTGGTTAGCATGCTAATTTCATCAGACGAAAAGACATGATAGATACAAGAGTTAACATTGGTGTTGCTTTCCACAACTTGAGACAGCTGTTGATCAGTAAAGGAATGAAGTTTGATGCTGAATTCACAACGTTTCTTCTAGACTGCTGATTAAACAGCTGTTAATGCTACAATAGCAATAGCAGATCTTACAAATAGCTCCTTTAATGGAATAATTCAACATTTTAAGAAATATTAATTCTAACTGGCTTTGTTGCTGAGAGTTAGATGAGAGGATTGGTACCACTCTTATGTCTGAATGGTAAATAGGAAGCTACAGCCATCAATTGGTTAGCTTAGCTTAGCGTAAAGACTCCAGGACATCACTGCTCAAGCCAATCAAGAAACCTACTGTAGCAGAACCCCCTGTAAAATCACAACATGTGAGCTGTAGCTGTGTGTTTCCTTTGGACTGAGCCACGTTGGCTGGTTCTCCTGTCAGCAGTCATTAGCAAGCAGCTGGGTGGAGCTTCATATTTACCATGGTATCAATCTCTTCAGTCACTTCACCTAAACTATAAAGAGAATACGAAAAAACTGTTCAACTAATTCATTCATCAACATGATGCTTCATCAACAAATGAAGCATCAGTGTACAGTTAATCAATTTGATTGATAGGCCTCTAGATGCAAAACTAGCTCCACCCTCCTCCTCCAGCTCCTCTTGTGGGTAGGTTGAAGGAATACAGTGTGTTTCCTCTGAATGGACCATAACTGCTGTAAATAGAGCAGTCAATCTGTTGCCTCGGGTCATCTGCAGACGCTCTTTCTCCTTTTAAGGCAATCAAAAGAAAATCTAAGTTTACTATAGTCATGCTTTGCTGCACATTAAATTATTTCTTATTTGTTCACCTTATGTGCCCTAGCATCTATTGTAATTGCTGACTGGCCATTTCAGAGCTTCAATTCACGTCCACTTCAGCATGTCCATCAGCTGTGAGCAGGAGAGGTCACTCTGATGTTATACCCTGCTCAATTTTCCATGGAGTGAACAAAGAAATTAGAGCAGTGTCTTATTTGAAATCTTTTCCAATCTTGGGTCTCCTCACTTTTTCTTTCTCAAGCTCATTTCCAGTCCACACGTATTTCACCCCATCTCTCTCCCTTTGTCCTGTTTGAATACAGATGGCTTGTTGCTGCCATCTAGTGTTACGGTTTTACGACTACAACTGGAGGAAGGTGGTCAGCCTCACAGTGTGAGCGGGCCGGCGAGGGAGCTGGTTTCTCAGGTAGCAAGGCTGACCCGGGCTGGGGCCTTGACCTTCCACATAAGAGCCGAGAGGAGAGAGAGCGAGAAGAGGGCCAGAGATCTGGTTTTGTTTGGTGACACCCTTGTGGGTCACATGTCACACGCTGACCCACACTGGCTGGCCAGTGAGGTCCGTGAGGGGGGAAGGGTCGTTCTCAGGTGTGAACAGTGAGGAACTGTGGAGTTCCTTTGTCCAGTGGAGCAAAGAAACATCTGGTCTCTTGAATGATGAGTCCCAACAGTCGGAACTACAATGACAATAAATAAATAAATACATGTCCTATTTACACACATATATATATATATATATATATATATATACATATACATATATGTATATAAGTGTTACAGTTATTGAATGAAAACAATGACCTTTCATAAGTCAAAGTATGTACGGCCGATGTTTTCTTTCAACTGATTCCTGTTATTTCTGTTAATAATTTTATAAATAAATTTGATCACTTGATCACTTTTTTGTAAATATCATATACGTATATCCATTTAAGATCATGGTTATAAGAACTGTTTAAAATACTTTTGATGAAGACCTAAAGAAGGGAAATGTTAGGATGATCAATTAATTGTGATGCTGAGCGAGAGCAGAGTGGGGGATATTCTTCTTTTCAAGACTGAAGTGACACTTTCCAAAACACCTGTATCTAAGACATTTGGATGTCCAAATATTGTCACTGAGAAAGTTATAATCAGTGCTGCAATCACAGGGAAACTTAAACATTGCTCTTATATCTTATGTAACTACTGAATGTTCTCATTTCCTGACATTTCCTGAGGAACAGAAGTGAGGTGTAAACAGGATGTTCTCACTAAAACCAGAAAGGTCAAAAGAAGGTGCAGAAGGACAAAAAATTCATTCAAAAAGTATTCCATGGAATTTCAATAAACACTGGATTAATGAGGTTTTTCTAAGTCTTTTAATTGGTGTATGCATTTATATTTCCTTAATTTTACTTTCCACATGAGCAGTGTGTACAGTCAGTACTGTGTGTTATATACGATATATATATATGATGGCTGCTGGCTGGTATGTTTGAAGCAGCATTTGTGTATGTAAAGTAAAACTTTAAGAAAGTGATATTATTATGATCATAATGATAAATTATACAGTATTTACTGTGTTTACATCACAGCAGCAATTACATAACAATTACTGGTGACTGAATAACTGTGAAAGCTTCTTTAAATGCTATAAGCACAGCTCATTCTGGGAATATTGGGAACTTTCCATCGCTGTGTCCTCCACCGATGTCTAACTTACTTACAGTCAAGCTAAGATAAGCTAAAATCTGTCCTAAAATCTTAACAACCTGGAATGGTAAACAAAAAAAAAAAAAAACAACAACAACACAGACAATGAGTATAATTATTGATTTATTTTCTATCTTTAAATGTCCAATTCAATTTACTTTTACTTTTCAATTTACTTTTACTTATTACTTAATAATTTATCTTACAAACCAAAAGGTTAAATCAAAACACAGACAATAATACTTTCTTTAAGCTCTTCATCTTCACAGTCCCTAGTCCTGTTCTTCCTCTTCCTCATCCCACATCACTTTGCTAAAGGGCTCGTAACCTGCTCCTAAAACTAAACTACACACACACAGACTGTACACAGGTTACTTCAAACCAGAATATGAAGGCGTTAAACGTAATAATAAAATGTGTTTGCATGCCTCTATACAGTGTCTAATACATTATACTGTATTACACACTTACAGACATCTTTACATGCTGTGGACAATTGTAAAATCAATTAATATACAGTGGCATTTTATTTTTATTTAATTTCAGTAGATTAGGTTATTTCCATCTACACTACAATTTTTACTTAGAATAACAACATCCCACTGCAGCCTTTGTACAAAGGTTTCCCATTAAAGCTCCATACAGTCTAAAGGTAGATGTCCATGTGTTGTGTGATTATAGAGCAGGTCTAGCTTCTATATTAATACTGTGAAAGTATCAAAGCCTCAGTCCACAGAGAAATGCACACAGCCTGTATTCAGACACTGAGCCTTAAAACCAGCTGTCAGGACTTCTGGAACTTTGTGATGTCACAACAAAACAGTCACCGCCTTCAGCCACGCCCCAATCCCTGCCCACCTGGACCCACTATCCAACCTTGCAGGATTTGGTTTCTCTGAGTCTTTACCTGAAATCTGCTATATTTTTATTGGATCACTCAGAAAACAATCAGCCAATCAGAAGAGAGGCTCAGAGCCTCCTCTCTTCTGATTGGCTCACTGATCTGTTGAGCTCCAGAGAGAAGCCTGAGAGAGGAGATGTAAAACTACAGTGAGATGGTATTCACAAATATATCTTCTTATGGATCAAAATCAATCAAAATATGGACCTTTAAAACTGCTGCGGTATCAATAATTGAGTTGCTATCAGTACCAGGAGTTTGTAGTGGTCAGTAACACTGTAAATTGTCTTTTAATTACAGCTCAATATTCATTTACTGTGCAAGTGTATACAGTACATGGTTGCACCTGTGAATTTTCCCTTTAAAAGGACATTCAAACTATAAATGTGTCACAATTTATGTATAAAATGAGGAGTGATCAATCAGTATACTGATACAATGTATTATAATACATCTCCCAACCATAAGCAGCATCTTCCTCCTTTACTTGAACCAGTACATGTAGTTGGACTGCACAGGCGGAAAGCACATGTTGTTGCTGCAGGCTCCTCCATAGCTGGATGGACAGGCTGAACAGGGAACCCCCACTCTGTACGGAGCCTCTCCGATCCAGTTTCCTCTGCACAGGAAAACACAAACAACATTATCTGCAAAGTGGAATCATTCTCACAAAATAAATTCATTTTCCAAACACACACTTATGTATGCCTGGTCTTCAATATAGATTCAGGCACATGAGCGCAGACGGAGTTACTGACTGGCTTCATGACTGTCCTCTCTTGTTGAAATTTTGTTTTCATCTGTCTGTCCGTATGTACGTCTGTCCGTCCCATTGTCGTGGACACGATAGTAACACCTTAATCAAACTCCTTCAAATTTGACACAAACATTCACTTGGACTCAAGGATGAACTGATTAGATTTTTGTGGTCAAAAGTTTTGGCCTTGTGAACACAATGTTTTCGTAACACCTTGAGGGACTTTCTTCTAATTTGTTAAAAGTGTTCACTGCGACTCAATGACGAACTGATTAGACTTTGATGGTCAAAGGTCAAAGGTCAAAGATCAAGGTCAGTGTGACCTCACAAGGGTCAGTGTGACCTGGATAAACAGAATGTAACATGAAACTAGTCTGAGTGGAGGAGGCAGACAACCACCAGGAGGTGAATCTAGTTCTCTACAGTAACTTTCTCAACTTTTCTATGAATTTTTCCATCTAGTAGTTTTCATGATCATTCTGTTTTGGATGACTTATGTGACTCATGAATTATATTTGACTTGTCTTTTGATGTGTTGTATTTCATGTGTGTCTATAACACACTGAACTTTGGCCTTTTCCTCCTTTCTATGGAGGCATGCCCCATCCCCCATGTGGTAGGATCAGACTGTGTTGTCCAGCTCTGCTCTGATTGGTTCAACCTGGGGGCAGTTTGACTCTCAGTCTGTCTATATAAAGCCTGTTCTGCTTCGTGATGGGGAATTAACAGAGATCCCTGTAGACTGAGATATTGCTTTATTAAAATTGATGGGAGAGAAAAAAAAAAAAAAAAAAGAGTCACCCGAGGATTCAAACTCATCACCTGTTCAGACTGTGGCCTTCGATGAGCCTCCACCCCTGGGTGCATTGCCCTTGTGAGCAGCATCTATGCTCTTACAGGTGTGCAGGTTCTGAAAACAAACTTTAAAAACTAAGTAACTAGTTACTAAGACTAACGGAATATAATTGATTGGAAATGGAAACTTGTCTGATCCATCCAAACATGATCAAGCCTGAATCTGAATCTGAGAGTGGACAGAAGCAGAGATCACAGCAGGACATCTCTGTTCAGTAAATATTAGACCCATTACCAGCTGATCGTAATACAACGCTGGATTTTGTTTCAGTCAGAATCTGTACATAAAATATTATCCTGCTGCTAGTTGTACATGAGTGAAATTAGCTGAAATGTAAAGCTGACATCACTGACACCTGCAGCTGCAGTGATCTCTCTTCAACAAGCACTGGGCCGAGGAGCCACAGAAACAGCTATAACTACAACCTGTTTGAGGCCTGACCTACATCTCACTCTGAGGCAACATCTGGAGGTGTCAACATGACCAAAAGATCACAACTCAAAAAGATCTTGATCATATATTTGATCATAACGAGGAGGAGGAGGAGGGATGTGAAATAGAGGAGGAAGAGTCAAACACAGCCTCACCTGTTTGCTCACCCACAGACACTTTTGAGGAGGGAGTGAGAGCAGATCAGCAGGAATCACACGGAGCAACACGCTCATTAGACACAAGTGAGGCCGTTAAATCGCTTACTGATCGTCATCCACCGCGCCATTGACAGCCATCCTAACTACCTCTACATGCTCACCGATAATCCACGTTCCACAACCCAGCAAATTCCCAGACTGGATCACTTGCTTTTCCTTTATTTTCTTTTTTGGCTTTAGGTTTTTCTGTTTGTGAACTGAACTAAACTAAACCTTTACCAACTGAAATTAAAGGTTGTTGTTTTTTTCCTAGACTGAAAATAACTAAAAACAAAACCCAAAGTGGAATTTTGAGTTTGATTGTTCATTTTTTTTGGTTTTGTGATTTTATGATGGTGGGATTTGGGGTTACTTGTTGAAAATCTTTAAAAATACAGACAATTTTATTTCTTTGCAGTAAAACAAAGTGTGTTCTTTGTGGGACTGGAATAGTTGTTCATTGTGTAGAGGGAGTACATTTTGAATGTGCGTCCTTTGTGTTAGTTTGACATGACCCACCGACTGACACATGCAGGGTCAACTCACTTGGGTGAGTAGTTGCAGACGAGGAAGGTGGCTTCAGTCCACAGAACTCCCCACACAAACATGTTGTAGCAGGTCTGCACTGCACAGCCCACTCTGCTGGTGGAGGCCCACACCATCTGAAACACACAGCAACCACACAGGTGTTTACAGAGTCCTCTAACACACCATCACACTGACATTCAATCAGACAACAGACCCACAGTGTCAA
The DNA here is from genome assembly GCF_021018895.1 of Seriola aureovittata. Classification (NCBI taxonomy): domain Eukaryota; kingdom Metazoa; phylum Chordata; class Actinopteri; order Carangiformes; family Carangidae; genus Seriola; species Seriola aureovittata. Next base: position 1,858,035 of record NC_079375.1, read on the forward strand.
TAAAGCTGTTCAAACTAATGTAGAAAAAAACTAGGCGGTAAGGTGGTGCAGGTGGTGTGTTGTGGTGGTGCAGGTGGTGTGTTGTGGTGGTGCAGGTGTTGTGGTGGTGCAGGTGTTGTGGTGGTGCAGGTGGTGTGTTGTGGTGGTGCAGGTGTTGTGGTGGTGCAGGTGGTGTGTTGTGGTGGTGCAGGTGTGTGGTGGTGCAGGTGTTGTGGTGTGCAGGTGTTGTGGTGGTGCAGGTGGTGTGTGTGGTGGTGCAGGTGTTGTGGTGGTGCAGGTGGTGTGTTGTGGTGGTGCAGGTGTTGTGGTGGTGCAGTGTTGTGGTGGTGCAGGTGTTGTGGTGGTGCAGGTGTTGTGGTGGTGCAGGTGTGTGTTGTGGTGGTGCAGTGTTGTGGTGGTGCAGGTGTTGTGGTGGTGCAGGTGGTGTGTTGTAGTGGTGTAGGTGTTGTCGTGGTGCAGGTGTTGTCGTGGTGCAGGTGGTGTGTTGTAGTGGTGTAGGTGTTGTCGTGGTGCAGGTGTGTTGTGGTGGTGTGGTGGTGCAGGTGGTGTTGTGGTGGTGCAGGTGTTGTAGTGGTGCAGGTGTTGTGGTGGTGCAGGTGTGTGTTGTGGTGGTGTGGTGGTGCAGGTGTTGTGGTGGTGCAGGTGGTGTGTTGTGGTGGTGCAGGTGTTGTGGTGGTGCAGGTGGTGTGTTGTGGTGGTGCAGGTGTTGTGGTGGTGCAGGTGGTGTGTTGTGGTGGTGCAGGTGTTGTGGTGGTGCAGGTGGTGTGTTGTGGTGGTGCAGGTGTTGTGTGGTGGTGGTGCAGGTGGTGTGTTGTGGTGGTGCAGGTGTTGTGGTGGTGCAGGTGGTGTGTTGTGGTGGTGCAGGTGTTGTGGTGGTGCAGGTGTTGTGGTGGTGCAGGTGTTGTAGTGGTGCAGGTGTTGTGGTGGTGCAGGTGTTGTAGTGGTGAAGTTGTTGTGGTGGTGCAGGTGGTGTGTTGTAGTGGTGCAGGTTTTGTGGTGGTGCAGGTGGTGTGTTGTGGTGGTGCAGGTGGTGTGTGTTGTGGTGGTGCAGGTGTTGTAGTGGTGCAGGTGTTGTGGTGGTGCAGATGTTGTGGTGGTGCAGGCGTTGTGGTGGTGCAGGTGGTGTGTTATGGTGGTGCAGGTGTTGTGGTGGTGCAGGTGTTATGGTGGTGCAGGTGGTGTGTTGTGGTGGTGCAGGTGTTGTAGTGGTGCAGGTGTTGTGGTGGTGCAGGTGTGTGTTGTAGTGGTGCAGGTGTTGTAGTGGTGCAGGTGTTGTAGTGGTGCAGGTGCTGTGGTGGTGCTGGTGGTGTGTTGTGGTGGTGTGCAGGTGTTGTGGTGGTGCAGGTGTTGTGGTGGTGCAGGTGTTGTGGTGGTGCAGGTGTTGTAGTGGTGCAGGTGTTGTGGTGGTGCAGATGTTGTCGTGGTGCAGGCGTTGTGGTGGTGCAGGTGGTGTGTGTTGTGGTGGTGCAGGTGTTGTGGTGGTGCAGGTGTTGTAGTGGTGCAGGTGTTGTGGTGGTGCAGGTGTTGTAGTGGTGCAGGTGTTGTGTGTGGTGCAGGTGTTGTGGTGGTGCAGGTGTTGTGGTGGTGCAGGTGGTGTGTTGTGGTGGTGCAGGTGTTGTGGTGGTGCAGGTGTTGTGGTGGTGCAGGTGGTGTGTTGTAGTGGTGTAGGTGTTGTCGTGGTGCAGGTGTTGTCGTGGTGCAGGTGGTGTGTTGTAGTGGTGTAGGTGTTGTCGTGGTGCAGGTGGTGTGTTGTGGTGGTGCAGGTGTTGTAGTGGTGCAGGTGTTGTAGTGGTGCAGGTGTTGTGGTGGTGCAGGTGGTGTGTTGTGGTGGTGCAGGTGTTGTGGTGGTGCAGGTGGTGTGTTGTGGTGGTGCAGGTGTTGTGGTGGTGCAGGTGGTGTGTTGTGGTGGTGCAGGTGTTGTGGTGGTGCAGGTGGTGTGTTGTGGTGGTGCAGGTGTTGTGGTGGTGCAGGTGGTGTGTGTGGTGGTGCAGGTGTTGTGGTGGTGCAGGTGTTGTGTGGTGCAGGTGTTGTAGTGGTGCAGGTGTTGTGGTGGTGCAGGTGTTGTAGTGGTGAAGTTGTTGTGGTGGTGCAGGTGGTGTGTTGTAGTGGTGCAGGTTTTGTGGTGGTGCAGGTGGTGTGTTGTGGTGGTGCAGGTGGTGTGTTATGGTGGTGCATGTGTTGTAGTGGTGCAGGTGTTGTGGTGGTGCAGATGTTGTCGTGGTGCAGGCGTTGTGGTGGTGCAGGTGGTGTGTTATGGTGGTGCAGGTGTTGTGGTGGTGCAGGTGTTATGGTGGTGCAGGTGGTGTGTTGTGGTGGTGCAGGTGTTGTAGTGGTGCAGGTGTTGTGGTGGTGCAGGTGTTGTAGTGGTGCAGGTGTTGTAGTGGTGCAGGTGTTGTAGTGGTGCAGGTGTTGTGGTGGTGCTGGTGGTGTGTTGTGGTGGTGCAGGTGTTGTGGTGGTGCAGGTGTTGTGGTGGTGCAGGTGTTGTAGTGGTGCAGGTGTTGTGGTGGTGCAGATGTTGTCGTGGTGCAGGCGTTGTGGTGGTGCAGGTGGTGTGTTATGGTGGTGCAGGTGTTGTGGTGGTGCAGGTGTTGTAGTGGTGCAGGTGTTGTGGTGGTGCAGGTGTTGTAGTGGTGCAGGTGTTGTAGTGGTGCAGGTGTTGTAGTGGTGCAGGTGTTGTGGTGGTGCAGGTGTTGTAGTGGTGCAGGTGTTGTAGTGGTGCAGGTGTTGTAGTGGTGCAGGTGTTGTGGTGGTGCAGGTGTTGTAGTGGTGCAGGTGTTGTAGTGTGCAGGTGTTGTAGTGGTGCAGGTGTTGTAGTGGTGCAGGTGTTGTGTGGTGCAGGTGTGTGTTGTGGTGGTGCAGGTGTTGTGGTGTGCAGGTGGTGTGTTGTGGTGGTGCAGGTGTTGTGGTGGTGCAGGTGTTGTGGTGGTGCTGGTGTGTGTTGTGGTGGTGCAGGTGTTGTGGTGGTGCAGGTGTTGTGGTGGTGCTGGTGGTGTGTTGTGGTGGTGCAGGTGTGTGGTGGTGCAGGTGTTGTAGTGGTGCAGGTGTTGTGGTGGTGCAGGTGTGTGTTGTGGTGGTGCAGGTGTTGTGTGGTGCAGGTGGTGTTGTGGTGGTGCAGGTGTTGTGGTGGTGCTGGTGGTGTGTTGTGGTGGTGCAGGTGTTGTGGTGGTGCAGGTGCTGTGGTGGTGCAGATGTTGTCGTGGTGCAGGCGTTGTGGTGGTGCAGGTGGTGTGTTATGGTGGTGCAGGTGTTGTGGTGGTGCAGGTGTTATGGTGGTGCAGGTGGTGTGTTGTGTGGTGCAGGTGTTGTAGTGGTGCAGTGTTGTGGTGGTGCAGGTGTTGTAGTGGTGCAGGTGTTGTAGTGGTGCAGGTGTTGTAGTGTGCAGGTGTTGTGTGGTGGTGCAGGTGGTGTGTTGTGGTGGTGCAGGTGTTGTGGTGGTGCAGGTGTTGTGGTGGTGCAGGTGTTGTAGTGGTGCAGGTGTTGTGGTGGTGCAGATGTTGTCGTGGTGCAGGCGTTGTGGTGGTGCAGGTGGTGTGTTATGGTGGTGCAGGTGTTGTGGTGGTGCAGGTGTTGTAGTGGTGCAGGTGTTGTGGTGGTGCAGGTGTTTGGTGGTGCAGGTGTTGTAGTGGTGCAGGTGTTGTAGTGGTGCAGGTGTTGTGGTGGTGCAGGTGTTGTAGTGGTGCAGGTGTTGTAGTGGTGCAGGTGTTGTAGTGGTGCAGGTGTTGTGGTGTGCAGGTGTTGTAGTGGTGCAGGTGTTGTAGTGTGCAGGTGTTGTAGTGGTGCAGGTGTTGTAGTGGTGCAGGTGTTGTGGTGGTGCAGGTGGTGTGTTGTGGTGGTGCAGGTGTTGTGGTGGTGCTGGTGGTGTGTTGTGGTGGTGCAGGTGTTGTGGTGGTGCAGGTGTTGTGGTGGTGCTGGTGGTGTGTTGTGGTGGTGCAGGTGTTGTGGTGGTGCAGGTGTTGTGGTGGTGCTGGTGGTGTGTTGTGTGGTGGTGCAGGTGCTGTGGTGGTGCTGGTGTGTGTTGTGGTGCAGGTGTTGTGTGGTGCAGGTGGTGTGTTGTGGTGGTGCAGGTGTTGTGGTGGTGCAGGTGGTGTGTTGTGGTGGTGCAGGTGTTGTGGTGGTGCTGGTGGTGTGTTGTGGTGGTGCAGGTGTTGTGGTGGTGCAGGTGCTGTGGTGGTGCTGGTGGTGTCACAGTCACCTCACAGCCAGAAGCTTCTAAGTTGGAACCTGTCTGACTGACTCTGATGGAAACTTGTCTGTTCTCTCTCCTCTCTAATGAGCAGAGAGATAAAACCTTCAGTGAGCAGCTTCTCTCTAACGTGTAATTAGTGTTAATTCTGTCAGGCTGCTGTCGGTGCAGTGGGCTTTCTGCACTACTCAGCTAAAGCCTGTGTAAACAAAACATGACGTTACTTTAATCTGCCAAATACAAATCTGTATCAGACTGAAGAAAACCATGCTGAAATCTCATTGTCTCCTTTGATATATAGTAAGAGAGATAAAAGTTATAGTAAGTAATAGTAGGAAAATTACACACACACACACACACACACACACACACACACACACACATAGCTCAAAGAGCAGTGATGACGACCCTCCTCACCTGTGTGTAGTGTGTACACATGGGCCCGTAGCAGAGCAGGGGGCAGCTGGGGTTGCAGAGGCGGGGGTAGGGGAACACGTAGTCGTTGACCTCATCATACCAGGGTTTGAGCAGCTGCAGGATGGACTGATACCTGTGGTGACAGAGATGGGTCTGAGGAGGAGAGATTCAGCTTGTTCTTCTTCTTTTCTGTTCCAGGTGCATCCAGGCTCATTCATAAAAAACATACAGCCCATAATATCCTGTAATATCTAAAATATCAGCCTGAGGACATCAGACTTACAGTGCAGGTGGGCTTGACAAACTAATTCGACATTAGTTGTTTTAATTGCTCATGTCCCTTCTGTTCTTTCAGTAATGAACATATTTAATTTTAATTGGTGTTACTTATCTCAGTCACATTCCACGTTCCAAATAAAATAAAAAAGAACTGCATTACTGTGGCAAAGGTCAGAAGGAGAACCCACTGGACGTCAGCACAGAAATTAAAAAAGGTCAGACTAGCTGGATTTTCAGGTAAAATCCTTCCTCTGTGTGTGTGTGTGTGTGTGTGTGTGCAGTACTCACCCCCCCGTCCTGACTGACAGGTTCTGTCCATAGAACTGCAGCAGGTAAGCTGGACCATGTGCCCACACACATGTAGCAGCCCAGGCCTCGGCCGTCCTGGCCAGGTTGTTGTCCCACACCTGTTGGAAAGAGAGTCGAGAAGAGACGGTCACGGCTGCTGTGAAAAAAACAAGCTCCAGAACTTTTCAGGAGATAAGACATAAGTAATAGCAGGAAGACAATGTTCTCCACGTCTGCTCACTATAGCAGTTTCAGTGTGGAAACAAAAGAAAAATAAAATGAAGTGAATGAAATCTGAGAGCTGTGGCAACAGCAAACCTGCCTCCTCCTCCTGTCACACATGATGCACCAGAGAAACGTTAGCAGGAATTAGCGGCAGAGCTTCAGCTGCCTGGTAACATTTTTGTTAGTTTGTTGGCCCTAATGACTAGTGTGTGCAAGAGAGAGAGAGAGAGAGAGAGAGAGAGAGAGAGAGAGAGAGAGAGAGAGTTGGTCGATTGACCATTGGTGAAGCACATTAGGGCGGTACAATGCAAATGTACCATAAGACATTCAATAAGCAAGTAATCTGGAACATGACCCTTGTCCTGTTTAGAGAGTAATTCCACCAATCTTGCAGAGTCATATTTAATCATATCAAGCATAAAATTATTTTTGCTTTCGTGTAGTTGTTGTTTCTTCATCATCAGTAGACACGACTGCAGCTCTCTGCTGAATATTTGACTCAACGCACCAGTTTTCCAGTTTTTTGTATGTCGATCATAGTCGTCACTGATGGCGAATGGATTGACTGAACATTTCTACCTAAACAAATCGCTTTACACATTTACCTCTGATTCAGCCGTTCAACACACATTCACACACTGATGGTGACAGAGCTGCGATCAAAGACACCGGCTTGCCCGAGGACACATCAACCTGGCCATCAATGTACGACCCGCTCCACCCACATTCTCTGATTTTGGCAGGAGTTACGGAGGGACCAAGTCTGAAACATGAGGGAGGACGAGCTGATGTTTGGAACAGACTGAGAGCCAAAGTTCATCATCCAACCCCTGTCCAGAATCTTCTCTGTGGGTGTCCAGTCTTTGAAGAGCAAGATGGATGAGTCCTCCTCTGGCAGGTCCATGGGTCTTTCTAGTGACTAAGAATAATTGGTGTAATCCCAGAGACGTTAAAACTCTTCCAGCTCTCCTGGCTTTAAGATTGTGATGATTTCATGCTCTTGTTCTGTGGGAGTTCCCTTTGACTGTCATCCCCGCTGTGTGCTTCCAACCACAGGCAGCCATCGGTGCAGCGCAGTGCCCAAACACTGACAGGGATTTTGGCAAGGCAAACTAACATATCATCACCTTTTATGTTGATTTTATTCATCCACTTTTAGCTCTGTTTTAGATGACGCTCTACTCCAGAGGGAAACATCTGGCCTTTTAGAGGCTATAGCTCTGTCTGCCTGTTTGCCAGTGGACAGTGATGTTTCTCTGAGAACAGCTGCCTTCTGTGGCCAAATACAACATAATCAGGGCAGTGAGAGTGGATCACAGTTGTGGGCCAGACAGTTGCAGTTAAAGCTGCAGATTCAAGTGATAATTCTCTAGGATTCAAAAAAAGCGACCCCCTTTCACAGTGTCACCTTGTTTAAGATTTTGATATCATAAAAATATCAGTTATAGATGCCTTAAAAAGTTCTGTCAAACTTCTATCATGGTCCTGTTGGCCCTGTTTTCCTTCTGCTCTCTGCTGCGTTCCCTTCCCTCTTGTGTTCGTTGTCACCGGTCTGTTCTTCTGGATCTCTGGAGCAACACCACATCCTGCTGCGGTAGAAAAGGGCTGGTACATCTCACCATTCTTCACCAGATCGTTCAGTCACCCACAGTGGTATTGCGATATGGCCCAGCTGTTGTTTCGGACTCTGGTCTTGTTCTTTCGGATTTTTGATGACCGTTAATTTTTGTCCTGTGCTTCAGGTTCAGTATCCTGTCTCTCTGTTGTGTACCATGTCTTGCTCTGCTTTGTGTTTGCCTGCCCTAATTCTTCTTCTTCTTCTGTGAAGTCAAGTGACCTCCGTCCTCACCTCACCTATCTGTTGGTGCTCCAGTAACCTTTGGCTTTCTGCCGGTCTCAGCTCTCTGTCTGTGTATTTGCCGCAATATTGTTGTCATTACCTCCGGGCAACGAATCTTGGGATAGACTGGACCACAAAGGATCCGCCTTTGAAATAGGACAGTCTAGCCACGCTGCTGTGATGCAACTGGTCCTCAAATGCAACCTGTGAATGGTGAGACCCCTGAACTGGGACACAGCTTATGTCCTACCAGAGGAGTGAGACTCTGGACCTTTCAAGGAGGGTTTCACCACAGATTTTTTTTGTTTTTTAATTGAGATGCATGTTGCAACATCTTTAGAGGGTGTTTTTGCAATGAAACTGTGGGAGCAAATAAAAATTGTCACTGACTTTTTTGTATAATTAATTAAAAATTGAAGGCAACTTGTTCCAGTGAGAATAAATCCACCCTGTTCTGAAGGTTCTAAGCAAACAAAAAGGTCCAGAATTACAAAGGTTCTAACAAAACAATCTTTATTTGTGAATGAAAAAGTGCACCTTGGAGGTATTCCACAAAACAGCAAAATCTTTTTTCAAGCTCAAACTCTGTCAAATAGCAAGCAAAAATGATAAAATACATCATCATCATCATCATGAAACATCAATGTTGACATCAATGAGAAATCTGTTTTTAGTACCTGTGACAAAATTTAAAAATGAAATTAGAAAAAAAAGAAATAAATAAAAAGTGAAAACTGAGCCATTTCCAAAACTTAAGAGCACACAACTTAATAGTAAAAACAATATCAAACTTCTTATCTCATCTTCTGATTATTATCACTAGAGGCAAGAAAGTGCACAGAACCTCCGGACTCTCACTGAGTGGAACGTTGACCTCAGTGCAGGTGGCGACCCAATCTTCACAAATCTTATAGGGAAAAAGAAAAAAGAAATATATCATCACATTGACATGCAATCACAGTAAGTGAGAAAAAACCCCCCCACCCCACAGTAGCCTCCCTAGTACAAGATATTGTTGGAGCTTATTTGCATTCAATGATTTTCACGCCCTCCTCTCTCTCTCTCTAACACACACACGCTATCCATCTCTGATTTTACTACACATCAACTTGATATTTTGAATATAGCTTTCACACGTTTAAACATTTGAGACTTTTTATTCCCTTGAGATTTTTTTTATCCCAAACTATTTTCTATATCTCTGTCACTCAAACACACACACATACTGAATATCAACACCAACTCTATCACTTTGTACTTTCTGCTACACTAAAATTAGAACTAACCCTGCATATTTAATCTAACTCACCTTGACTTTTCCAGCACTTGCAACAGATCTGGATGCAACAGCCTCTGTCAGGTTCATTTGTCCTGTCTGTTGTCCACACGTCTCAGCCATTCTCCGGGTGTGTTTTGTGGTGGAAAAGTGTTTGTTCGTTCAATCAATAACTTTCGTTTGTGCTCCACCACAATGTTGATCGCAGTACAAAACAATTTAACCCCACCTTCCTGCAGAACATCGGCCGATTGCTTTTCACGGTCTTTGACAGCAGTGTTTGTTGGTAAATGTGAAACGTTCATGTCGTACATGTCTGCAGCTTCGGGATGCTTCAAAACCAGGAACAAGGAAGTGAGTTTGGTGACATCAAGGTTTTGTGCTGGGACTGGTATGATTGGTTCAACTGGCCAGAAACTATGATGATTGGTCAAATTTGCAGAAAAGTTGCAGTGATTGGACAGAAATGCAAGGTCGCTCAGAATGGTTCAATTAAGTTAATTATCTTTGTTTGACTGTTTGTAGCTTGTTGTTTTGTTGTTGTCTCACATATTTTTAGCTAATTGTAGGATATTATCAATTGTGTTGTTTTTGCTATTAACTGGTTTAATTACATTTAATTACATGTAAAAGCCCAACTGAGGACAAGAGTGGAGAATTAGCAACAGCTATAAACTATTTGTGAAACTCATTAGTTTCATGCCCTCTTTTGAAAATATGTTAAATTGCATTGTCCCTATCAAAAAAACAAACAAACAAACAAACAAACACACAAGACTTTTCTAAATGCAATAAAACTAAAAGAAGCGTTGCAGCAGTTACTCAGAGGTGCCTGTATCCAGATGCTGCAGTTAGTGCAGCTGTAAAGTTGTAAAATGTGAAGAACCAGAGGAGGAGATGAAACAGAAAAGATCTTGTTCTTCAAACATCAGGAAAAGAGATGAATCTGTTCAAACGTCCTCCAACAGGCAGAGAACCAAACTGTCCTCCTAACGTCTGATGATAAATAGTTTGTTTGGAGGGAGGTGCTGTCTGTGGGCTGATCCAGGGCCTGTGTCCACAGCCAGCTGTTTTTGCTTTGGAGACGCCCATGACAACAAGCTCGAATGAGCAAAGTTCCCTGTGAACACGAGAGCCAACAAAAAAACCATCCAGAAACAACTATTAGCCCACACTAGCATTGCTGTGATATGCTCCTCATTAATGCTGACGGTAAGCTAGTTAGCCATAGCAACATTTGTCAAACACATTTATAACATCGCTAACAGCGAGTTAGCTAACGATAGCATGCATACTGTAGCCGTCACTAATGAAAACAGACATGCAACATTACGTAGCATCAATTGACTGACACACGGTGGAGTAGAAAAACACAGTTTAGAGTCCAGCTGGACCCTTTAGCCAGTCATAGGGTTCTCCTCCCAGGAAACCAGACCAGTATCGGCTCCATGGTCAGACCAGGAAAGAAATTCAGCCTTGGACTGATCCACTGGGACTGGCCGCACGAATGACACTTATAGAGCAGGTAAAGACTTTAAAAACTTTTTGGATGTTTTGACAGCCCACTGGTCGACCAGGATTTGGGCCGGTGGTCCTCAGTCCAGAGAACGTGGTTTCTTCTTCAGTGTACGTTGCACACTGCACTGAGTCATCTCACCTGTGGGCGGAGCCTATGTGTTTATAAATGTAGCAAGTACCAACGGTTTAACAGGAGGGACTCACACGCACTAACATGCACACGTATGTGCACTAACATGCACACGTATGTGCACTAACATGCATGCGCTGCCAGACCAGCTACCAAAATAAAGACCAGAGAAACTTGCCTTACATCACACACAGAGGGGGTGTGGTTTCGTTCTCTGCTCAGGACACCATTACGCCACTATATCTATACATGGACAATAGTTGTTTGCTGCTGTTATTATTTAAAATCTTGTTTAGAGAAACTTTTATCTATTTTACTATTTATTTCACAAATTCATGCTACATTAATGTTTTAAACTATTTATTTCATGTCATTGATTATTTTACAGTACATATTTATATATATATATATTGGACACTTTGGGATTCCATAGCAGTCATCTACAAGGAAACTGCAGGCCAAGCACATCAGCAGAGTGACCATGTATGATGAAGATCTACATGTTATTCAACAGGAGCTTAATGTTGCTGTTAGAAAAGCAGAGAAGAAACACGCCACCTAGTGTTATGAGTGGGGAAGTGTAATTACTGACTCTAATAACTAATATTCAACCAGGAATTTTCTAGTGTAAAGGAAAATACATTTAATATAATTTATACATTTGGAGTAAACAATCACTTTTTTCTTTTTTTTTTTTTTTTTTTTACCTTTTTACCTTTCACCTAACAATGCTGTGAAGTTTACCATGTACTCCATGTTGGCAGCGGGCGGGAAGACGCTGGCTCTGACTTGGTTGTGATAATCCAGGATGGCCACCATGTCCCTCTGAGTGATGAACCGTTTCCGCCGCGCTCTGCGGACCCCGGGCGACGAGTCCGGTTTCATCACAGGAGTCGAACCAGAGCCGGACCGCTGTTGTAGCTGCGGGGACCCGGTGGAGTTTACAACCCGCCCGCTGACTCCGCACAGCAGGACTGCGCAAGACAGAAAATAAACGTCTCTCATGTTTACTCCTTTGAAACAACTCGTCAGGTAAAAGAAAAATAATTGTTTTGTCTGTGATGGTCCAGGTCAGGGTCCAGGTCCAGGAGCAGGTCCAGGAGCAGGAGCAGCAATGAGGCTGAGGAGATGCTCTGCACTGTGGTGAGGATCTCTGAAAGGTGAACGGGTTCAGCCTGCCCCCACTGTCTTTCAAAATAAAACACACTGGACTGAGGTTAATTCAGGAGGAGGAGTAAATAAAAATGTAATAACATGGAATTACTCAGAGGTGACGTCATGTCATTTAGGAAACTTTATGGTAGATTAGAAAATCACATAAATCCTGTAGAGACTGTCCTGACTGTTGCGTTATAATTTGTTATCTTTATTATCTCCAATATTTTGACAAGTAAAATACTTTAGAAACACATGGAGACCCCCCTACGTCACTCTGATGACATGTTCAGGTGCAATGCCACAGTCACTGACGGTTAAAAAGAAAAACATGAAGCAACAGTTATATTTCATATGTTATTTGTGTTTTTTATTGGTTAAATTATTTTATGTCAAGTCATTAAATCATTAACGAACCAAACTATTCAATAAAAAAATCAGCTAGTTTTCCTGTCATCCCGTTTGAAAACAGCCCGTGAATTAAATTAACAAACTGAATATGAAATCTAAACACACTCTGCAAACAATTCCCACACCACATCACCAGGATCTTCCTCGTGGAGCCGAGCCCCACACCCTCCAAAGCAGATCCAGTCCTCTGGGGTCTTCGTGGGATCTCTGGGGTCTCCATAAGATGTTTTGTAGGATTGACAGGGATGTTCATGTGTTTGTTTTCCAGTAAACTCCCTGTTTGAATGAGTTCCTTGAATGACATCAGTGACTTTGTGAACAATGATGAAAAAAAAAAAAAAGCAAAAGGAAAATCTGAGAAAGGAGGATTAAGAGAAGATTGATTAGACCGACAATTCGCATAAAATTAACGGCAATTAATCTTAACCCTAACCCATCACAAAAGTCATGATATGATTACTAATCTCTGACATCATCATCAGGTATCACGTAACTGATGGCTGCTCAGCGCTCTCTGGATCGCAGATGTCTTCACCATCCGGGGTGAAGCACTCAAGAGGTCATCATCTGGTCTACTTCCTGTACTGTGCTAATCTCCGTCTCAGCACTGATGTCCGTTTGAAGAGAGCTGGGCCTCCCTCAGGTTGTCGACCGGGACCTCCTGCTGGAGACCGTTCAGCTGGTGGAGCTCTCTCTGCTGTGGCACCTCCTCAGGGATTAGATGTCCAGGCTGTATCCAGTTTGAGCAGAACTGTTCTTGCAGCCCAAATTCATCACAATTCCAGATATGTGTAGGCACATCTGCGATTTACAGGTCATGGAGAAGAGCCTTATGCTGCTTAAACCACTTCCTTTACATCAATTGTTTGTACCAATGGAACCTCAGAAAACCACTGCATTTACTGGCTTTGTCATAATCACATGCCATCTTCTGGATGTCCTATTTGGTTAAAGGAAGTGTGAGCTCTTTTAACTTATCAGCATTTGGCTCCAGACCTGTGAGGCCTTGGTGCAGAACCAGGTGATAAAAGATCATCAATATATCAGAGCCAAAGCATGCAGGGATTTAAAAGGTTAGGGAAAGATGTACGTGAAAGGAAATATGTTGTGTCTGAAGTCACTGTGAACTTGTTCTGTATTTAAACCAGACCAGGATCTTTAACCTGAACCAAGAGCTGTGTGAGTCTGAACCGAACCACAAAACAGTTAAATGATGCTGGAGTCGCTACAGGTGGTACTGTGCTGTAACATCAGATGGTTCAGTATCAATTTATTAGTGACTTAACAAATGCACAAATATATCATGTAAACAATGTAGAGTCGTGATTATGTTTCCTAAAAACATATTTGCTGTTGTAATCTAGTTACATGTGTAAATAGGGTTTCTAGGAGACAACATCAATAGTCTGTGACTTACAAATCACAGCTGCAAGAATAAATCCAACCTGCTGGTTAAGGTTAGATTAAGTTTTGGTTAAGCTTTAAGCACAAAACACAACTTGGTTCGGAAAAGATCATGGTTTGAGAAGAGTGTAAAGAAAACAGTGCATATCGATATATGTAAACTAATGTACAGATGAATTATTGATCTGATTAGTGATAGAGAGAAGTAATGTAACTGTGATATTTAAAAATATGTAATATGTACAGCAGCTATGGTGTAAGTATCTTTCACCAAAATAAAACCTTTAGTCTCATTTTAGTGACAAGTTAGTAGTTTAGTGAAAAGTTACCCATGCTCTCATCCTCCAGGCTTGACCTCTGTAAATCCCTGTGTTCTGGACTTTCACCTGCAGCTGGTCCACAATGCTGGGTAGATTGTGAGGTTCTACTGTTTGCTTTTACATCACAGACCCACTGAGCCAATAGACCACATCCAGGCCCTCTGACTGTCAGACATGAAGCCTCGCACTGACTTTAAACCCAGAGGTGACCGAGCTTTCTCAGTCATGGCCCCCAGACTACAGAAGACCCTGTCCATGTCAGTCTGATCCAGATCCAGATCCAGATCCATCGACTCTTTCAAATCTTGGCTCCGAACATGTTTATTCGTATTAGCGTTTGTTTGTCTGTTCTGTCGTCTCCTGTGTTGATTGTATTTATTCTTGATCTTGTGCAGCACTTTGGTCAGCTGTCTGCTGTTTTTAAATGTGCTCTACAAATAAATTGTTACTATGATGAACCTTATGAACAGATCCTACGGTAAAACGGCTGGAAATGTTATATAAAGTATAAACCATGAGCAGTTCTGTCATGTCCTGTGTAAAAGAGATTAAATACACTCAGTTAAAGTTAGAAAACAAACTGGTTTGGATTGAAACTACAACCTTATTACCGTCATCGTCACGGTTACAATCACAACCACAGGGTTCAGGTTTTGGAACAATCATGGTCATGGTTAATAGAAACCCAGACTGTCTGTCAGAAGGAAACAGGAGGGAAACAGCTGTTTGCTGTCTTTAAGTCTGACATTGTGTTGACCGTCTCCGTCCACTCCAACCTCCTCACTGTGTGACACAACATCGCTCTGAAGACAGACAGGGGTGGTGACACTGTTCGCCCACTAGAGGGCTCTGTCTCTGTCATTCTTGTAGGAAGTCAAGCCTTCCAGACCTGGAAGGCTTGACTTCCAGGAAATGCTTGGAACCATCCTTGTGTATCAGCAGGTGTAAGGACATGAGCGGAGAAGGGGGTCGGGGAGGTCAACGTGTTTGATTCCGACACTGGAGACGAGAGTGTCTTTCCAACAATAGACCCTGTCTGTCCCAAAACCTTGACTCAGTGTTTTTCGTTGCCTAAACCAAACCAAACCTTTAACCACAGAGAAACATGCTCATGAATCATTTTCCAAGGCAGTGACAGATACAGTGGACTCACTGAACTCGTCTTTTTCAAACAGTACACTTGAAGATCAGTAGATCCTTGTGGAAGAGGGTGAGTCTGGAGGTGTCTTCAACGATCTTGTTTTCTTCTTCAGGTTAGAACTGAGATGAGGATGAACTGATCTGATGCGCACTGACACAAAAGTATTAAAATGAAACCGAATAGAAAGAAATCCATTATTTATTACTATATATTATTATTTATTATTTGTTTAATCTGAAATTCAGCTTCAGAAAGTCTATTTTAGGTGACAGTTAAAGTGTCAAATATGTGTTTTTTTTTAATAGTGAATTTAATTTAATTTAATCTTATGACAACAGACTTCCTATCTTTTGTATCTAACAAGGGCAGAGTTCTGTTGTAAGACTCTGGTTTGGTCCTTTAAGCCCCTCGTGCCCTTCTTTAGTGTTGGAGTGGGATACCGAAGGTGAACATGACGTAGTGTGTTTATTTTTTGTTAAGAAAGCTTCTTTGCTGCCAAATCAGGAGAGCTGATCCAGCTCAGGACTGTGGTTCATTATCCAGGTCCTGGTCCAGAGGCTGCTGTCAGATCCAGAGTTTCTTGGAAAGAGCAGAAATTAAAGCAGAGAGATTCAGAGCTGTAGACTCTGTACTCTCCAAATGCTGCTGTCGTCCAGTGGGAGTGGGGGTGGGGGGCCGGTGCAGTTTCCAAATAGTTCTTTATGTAGTGGTTCAGTCAGTCCTTGCTCAGCACAGTAGAGGTGTGTAAATAAAAGATAAAACAGGGAACAATGACTCAGTTTTGTTTTCAGATATGATGATTCTTTACCAAATTAATAACTCGATTAAAAATGAATTAATAGATCAATTCAGATCAGCCCTCTGGAACTGAGCTCCACCCTCGACGTCCAGACATCCTGACTGAGCTTCACTCTGTCTGCTCCACCACCCGCTCAAGACCCCCTCCTTTAAACTAGTTCATGCCCACCACCCTAGTAAAAGCCATGCCAAAGAAGAACAAGCCACAATTTAAACTGAGATTAGATCGTTGTTAATCAAACGTCAAACTATTGATTTCACACAACTAACTGTAGAATTATGGCTCCTTTTCTTTCAGTGGATTTAATACTTAAATGTCAAGTAAATTTTTTTATAGCGCCAAATCACAACATTACAGGGGCAAGAAAAAGTGTGTGAACCCTCTGGAATTTCATGTTTTTCTGAGTAAATTTGTCATAAAATGTGATCTGATATTCATCTAAGTCAAAGGTATTGACAAATATAATGTGTCTTAAATAATACCACAAAAAAAATTGATCTTTCATGTCTTTATTGAGAATAACCAAAAAATCCTCATAGTGCTTGTGGAAAAAGTATGTGAATCCTTGAATTAATAAACTCCAAAAAGCTAATTGGTGTCAGGTTTTAGCATACCTGGAGTCTCGTTAAGACAATGAGTTTGGGGGTGTGGCCTAAAGCTACTTTGACTGATAAAAACCCCTCAAACTTTTGGAGTTTGTTTTGCAAAAGAAGAACACGTTTATGTGAGCCATGCCTCGCCGAAAAGAGCTTTCAGAGGATCTACGATCAAGAATTGTTGATTTCCATAAAGCTGGCAAGGTTACAAAGTGATTTCAAAGACTTTAGAAATTCACCAGGCTACAGTTAGGCAAACAGTCTACAAATGGAGACACTTTGGGACTGTTGCTACTCTACCAAGAAGTGGACGTCCAGTCAAAATGACACCAAGAGCACAACAAAGACTCATCAATGAGGTAAACAAACAACCCCGAATGACAAAGATTTGAAGGCATCATTGGAACTGGCTAACATCTCTGTTCATGAGTCTACAATACGTAAAACATTGAACAAGCAGGGGATCTATGGCGGGACACCACGAAGGAAGCCACTGCTTACTAAAAACAACATTGCTGCACACCTGAAGTTTGCAAAAGAGCACATTGACACTCCACAGCGGTACTGGCAAAATGTTTTGTGGACTGATGAAACTAAGATTGAACTATTTGGAAAAAACACCCAGCACTACATCTGGCGTAGAAAGGGCGTGGCATATCGTCATGGAAACATCATCCCAACCGTAAAGTATGGTGGAGGAAACCTCATGATTTGGGCCTGCTTTGCTGCAACAGGGCCTGGCCAGCTTGTAATCATTGAGGGGAAGATGAGTTCCCAAGTTTATCAGGGAATCCTTCAGGATAATATGAGAATGTCTGTACATCAGCTGAAACTCTCTAGAAAGTGGGTGATGCAACAGGTCAGAGCCAAGACCTCAACCCAATAGAAATGCTATGGATTGACTTGAAGAGAGTCAGACACATGAGACGTCCAAAGAATGGAGCGAGCAGGTGGTGGGCGGAGCATAAGGCCTGATCCACATTTCTCAATCAGGAAGTAAGAGGAGATGAGCTTCAGTTTTATGTGTGAAAACCATGTTAAACAACATATGAATCATGGACGAGGATTTTTACAGTTTAAAACATGTCTGGAGAGGAATCCGGGTGAGTGATCAACAGGTACATGCTGGGTCTGGCAAATGCTAAATGTTAAAATACTGATAGTGGATTCTACGTTCATTTCCACTATCACTGTGGTGACCTTGGTTTCTTTCGGTGCTGTTCTCACCTGGGAACTGCGTAGATATGCAATGAAATAACCATGTATATCCACCTGGCAGTCTGAAGATGTTCTATAATTTAATAGTTTTATCATATGTTATTATTATCACCATATTTTTTACCCCTCCTCTTCCCCCCCTTTAAAATAACATTTACTCAGACATTTTAACTGATGTACTTTGCACTTGTATATGATATATACGTTTAAACACAAGTCATTTTACTTTTACTTGAGTAAAGTTTCTTTTAAGTAACAGTACTTGAGTACAGTTTTCCAATACTCTTTCTACAATTGCAAACGAAAATATTAAATATGACCGGCTGAAGTTCCTTATATGTTCGTCATTACATGATGGCAGCTCCTACAAAATGAACAGAGTGAAAACGACAGGAGTGATTGATATAAAAACCAGATTTCACTTTGATAAGTTGTTTTGTAGTGACACCATGTGATGGATATTTTTCTGTGGTCTTAGAGCAGTAAGTGTTCAATTTTATCCTTTTAATAAATCAGTTCAAGTCGTGTGTGTGTGTGTGTGTGTGTGTGCGTTCATATGTATGTGTGTGTGAGAAAGAGAGAGCCTTCACTACCATATAAAGACAGGCTCAGTTTGAGGCAGGTCTCTCACATACATCTGTACTTTTATGTCCCCTTCACAGAAATGTTCAACAATCTGTTCCTAGAAAACTAAATCACCACCACACACACACTCTGCCAAATCTGACTTCATTATCAAGATACAGTATGGCTGTTGTCATAGATCTTTGATATGACAGTAAAACGGTTCAGACTCTCATCAGAAACTCTGAAGGTAAAACAGCATCTGTGAAAACACTAATCCACACATTGAAGTTAATTACTCACCTTAAATGAATATAATAATACTTTATTTATATAGCACCTTTTAAAAACAGAGTTAACAGAGTGCTTTTACAAACCAATCAAATGCAATGATGGTCAAAAGCAGGTCAGAAATAAGGTAGACCTACACAGGGAGGACAAATACACTGCTCAAAAAACAACAGGTGCAATGGAGAAGCAAGACCACCCCCAAAAAAGGGAATGGTTTTAGCATGAGGCGGTACCTGCAGCCCAATCAGGTTGTACAGGTAGTCCAGCTCCTCCAGGATGGCACATGGAGGAACAGGAGGAGCACTGCCAGAGCCCTTAAACATGACCTCCAACAGGCTACTGGTGTACATGTTTCTGACCAAACTGTCAGACTTCATGAGGGTGGCATGAGGTACTGTCATGGTTTGCTTTCCACCTATACTCCCTTGTGTTTTCGGCTGCATTTTGGTCCAGCTTAACCACAATCGAACTCAATGGCCGCTGCAGTTAGGGCTAAGCCTATGTGGCATGTGCTCCACCAGGTGAGCCACTGAGGCGCCTCTGTTTACTGTTTTATTTTGTTATTAGTCAGCCTAGATCCAATTTTCATCTACTTTTCTAAATAAATTATTTGAACTTTATACAACAACTTGTGTTGTCTGCCCTTTTGTTGTCCAGCCATTGGGCCAGGCTGTGACACTATCTCCTTACATTACAGTTTAACTAATTAATGTTAGCTAGTTTCTTAGCCTTAATGTCACAGTCCCATCCGCAACGACAGGATCTCCACCCTCCTCCTCTCTGTCTATCCTCTTTCCCTGCTCTTAGTGTGTTTCTCCCTGTCTGTCATTCCCCAGGGAGGCGTGGCCTGGTCACCTGGCTGTGGGCGACGCGGCACACCTGAAACTCATCCATCTTCATCAACCTCTGTATAACAACCCTGGCAGATCATCCACTCATCGCCAGATTATACCAACTCCTACGTGGTAGCCATTGGCTGAAACCTTGGGGTGATTTTTTTCTTTTTTCTTTTTCTTTTCTTTTTCCCCTTCATGTTTTTCTGAAGCTATTCCCTGTGCACACTCTGTGTATCCTCTGTCCTCACCTGTACCTGCCTCCTGCCTCCTTCAGCTCATCTGCCTGGAGTTGCCACCTTTTTTACGTGAAAAAATAAGGGACATCCACCACCCAGATGACGAAAAGATTTTTGGAGAATTTGAAATGCTAATACACATTCTCTGATAGTGTTGTGTGTTTCTGATAGTGTTGTGTTGTGTACCTCGTGTAGTGCTGCCCTGGCAAGAACAAGAACAAGAACAGCAACCTGCAGCAATACAACATTTCAAAAGAATGCATCAGACCTACACCCCTGATAATGAGGAACCAGCTGCTCCTCTCAGATCCCACTGAAGTCATGTGTGTATTAGCTGCTCTCATTTAAAGTATGATATATGAATATAGGTGAGAACAGTCATTTTCACTGTGTTGTTGACAGTGCCCTCTGAGAGGTGGTCATAACACACCAGTCTCTCTGATTTTGAAACGAGAAGCTTTACTGATGTGTGTTCAGCTTTAACAACATGACAGCATGTAACAGTATAGTAAAGAGCCTGTACCCACCCACAGCTGAAGTCATTGTTTCTATAAAAGCAGAGTGACGCAGGTCTCCTGTGTTTTCACTGGCTGATACGCTGGAGCTGATAAAGCATGGAGGGAGAGAGAGAGTGATAGACCGGCACTGAGAGTGAATGTGGCCGTGCAGCTCTCTCTCTCACAGCTAGATCCCATATAAACTCCAGTGATGGATGATTAGGAACTTGTTGCCAAGTTGGCACCTCCAGCTGTGTTTTCCTTTTTGTCCCAACATAGTCCAGTATTTTCCTACTTTTATTAAAGGGAGAGGAAACAACTGCTCTTTACCTTCCACGGTCAGGACACAGTCAAGGGTTGAACCTTACTCTGGTTGGGTATGAATCTGTGTTTGAATAGACTCCAGCCTCATGTGACCCTGTACAGATCCCCATCAGCAAAATATCATACCAGCTCATAGTTGATGTTTAAAAATTCAACACTGTTCACCGCTGAGCTTCCAGACATCAGCCGGGACTACATCAGGAGACGTGCAGGTGCTACTAGACACTAATAAAATCAAGGTGTTAGTTTATTCAGGCTGCTCCTAAAATCTCCTCCGTTGAATTTTGGACAGTGGCGGCCAGGAATGCATCCTTACCCAGAAATTAGTTGCATTTTAGCTCGTCCTGTTCCCTCGTCCTGAAGTTGACATTTACATTAACTCATTTAACAGATGCTTTTACCCAAAGTAACTTACAAGTGAGCAACATCACTAAAGCTTCAGTGCAGTGGGAGAGCTTGGTGTAAGTAGTAAATACTACATCTATTTAGTAAGTGAAGGAGATCAGGTGAAGAAGTGCCGGTAGAGTTACAGTAAGAGCTCGTTGTTAGAGGTGTTAGGAGAGGAGGTCTCTCTGAAGAGAGGAGTCTTCAACAGATTCTTGAAGAGAGAGAGAGACGCTTCTGCTCTGATAGTGTTCAGTAGCTTGTTCCACCATCAGGGAACCACAGACCAGAACAGTCTGGACTGAGACTGTCTTCTGTGCAGGGATGGTGATGACAGACCACATTCATTGGTGGAACACAGAGAAGGAGCATCAGGGTTCAAGTGGATGGAGCAGAGCCAGAAGTCTCTCTGAAGGCAGCATCAGTGACTGAAATGATTCAGGCGGTCATGGGTCAACAGTGGAGGTCAATGAGTGACATGTGAACTTTTAGGCTGATCCAAGACCAGATGGGCTGCTGCATTCTGGACCATGTGTAAGGGTTTCACTGTGCATGAAGGGAGGTGAGAGAACCATGACCTGGACCAAGAGCTGGGTGGAGTACTGAGTCAGGTAAGGCCTGATTGAATCATGTTGTATAGAGCAAAGAGACATGACCAGGAGACAGATGCAGCATGGTCAGAGAAGGAGAACTGGTCTTCAAACATGACACCCAGGTTTCTTTGACCTTTGTTAGGGTAAGAAAATGAAGAGATTTTGATATTGATGCCGTGATGTAAAGACTGATTGGCCGGGATGACTAGGGATTCATGCTTAGAGCGGTTCAGTTGAAGGTGGTGTTCCTTTATCCATGTGATACATGGGTTATGGGTTTGTTGAATGTGTTTTTGTTAAGATGGCTGAAATAAGGTCTGTGTTAACACAAGCTCAAGACATTTTCACTTTTTATTCTACAACATAAAATACGTCAGTAAATACTCCACTCCTGATTTCTTGAAGCTTTCACGTCTGTTAAAAAAGGCCGGTTGCTAACAAGTGTGTAAATGAGACTACAGAGGTCGTCGGGGACGTTAAACATCACCATCACGTTGAAGATGAAAACTGATCTACTCACCAGTTCACCTTTACAGCCTCCAGTTTATACAAACTGTCACTAACTGTGTGAGAGGAAAGGCTTTTGTAGAAGAGGTCAGAGCTAAAGCAAACTACAAGGTGAAGTTCAGTGGTGGAGACGCTGAAGTCATGTGACCATGGTGTAGTTGGTTTATAGCCTAACATTAGCTTTTTAGTTCTGCTGATTGTATTTAGGCTTCAAACATCATAAAGTGGTGCTCATTAGTGAAGATGATCCCGTTGGCTTTTTGTAGAGGGAACCTGGGTGACGCTAACATTTGGGTTGGCCTACAAATATAATTCATCCCTGCAGCACTCTACAGAGGGTGATCATGTGAGAAAAGAGACAGCTGGATGAAGTCAAAGCTGAGCTGCTGGATGAGGATGTGTTTCCATTTCTGATTCACTCGCTGGGTGACTGAATCAGTTTTAAATGATAGAAGACAAGATAGTAACACAGGCAGACTTTTTAAGACATTTGTTTTGCAAATGTTTTGCTGGTGGAAATCTATCCAATATGTTCATTAGACATCGAGGACACACAACACTGAATATAAACACTCCTGTCTTTGTTTACATTCACCTTTAATCTTTATAATGGATAATCCTGGATTGTTTGTGATACTCAGGGCGAGTATTCACAAAGCATTCTATCTTACCACTAGTACTCCTAAGTCAGGCTAAAAGTTTTTTTTAAAAGTCTTCTTCACAAAGCTGCTGAGACCAAGTGCAGCTCCATTGCTATGGCTGACACAGCCACAGTGATTGGTTGATGAAAGACTGTCCGTGCAACATCCCGCAGTAAAACACTGAGAAACAAACAAATACAAATTAGATAATAAAGTAGTGCATTCTCCAAAATGCATCTGTATGAGGTTTGTGTCGTATCTTTAAAATGAATTCAGCATCATGTAAGATTTCCAGAACACTGTGATGTGGAATGACAGCAGCTCTTTAAGACTCTTTGTTATTTGGTCTTAGGAGTCCTCTCCACTACTTCTATCTTCTCCCCGACTTAGGAGATACTTTAGCGCTAAGTGGATTTGTGAACAGGTCTTCGTAAAAAAAGAAATAGGAGTCCTAAAGTTAGGACTGACAGTTTCTCCTAAATCAGCAAGTTAGGAGCTACTTTTAGCCTTAAAGGTGTAATGTGTAAGATCTGCCCAGAATTTTAGTTTAAAATGTTCAAAAATTTAACTAACACTATCAATAGTATGTGAAGGAGCCACAATGACGATGTCAAGACCAAGACATATCTACTGAAATGATCATGCTAACCAACTAGCAGCATCCCAACACACGACACTAGACCGACTAAAGAAAAAACTCCCGACTAACATCACAGAAACACACAGATGTCTGAAGCACCTAGAAAGAGATCTTTATCTCCATCCCAAAGAATCGCTCCGACAAGAAACCACATTCAACGACCAAGAAGAAAACACGGGTGAATCGTGGTGTGGCTTCCCGCCGCTGGAGACAGCTCCGGGTAAAGAGATGCGGTTTGATGCCGAGCTGCATCTTTTCTGTCAGACTGGTGAGTAACATCTAATGTTGCTCTGTAGAGAAAAGTATCATTAGTGCAAATATATATATATATATATATATGTCTATATATTTCTCTTTTTGACTGTTGCAGTATTTGACCTTTTTATTGTTATTTCCTGTTAATATGTTTATTGGATACTGCACCAAACACCAAGCCAAATATCTTGTAAATAAAAAACTACCTGGCAATAAACCTTATTACTGATTCTGCCTTTGTGATGATGTCATCATCCCTTCCTCATGCTGCTGTAGCCTGACACCCATGTGTCATGCAGTATCCCCTTGCCATCATATTTTTATAGGTAAATAAAAACATACTGTTTGTATTACACGTAATAATTTGTTTCAGTGCTATCAACAATTTTAGCTATCAACAATAAATGCACATATAAATGATAAATTATAAGGAACATGGGGAAAACAACAACATGATTAACTGGACAGGGGTTAAGAGGTGGAATGCTGCCCTCTATGGAGGTGGAGCAAGTAGCACGATCTTACACATTACACCTTTAAGATACTTTGTGAATACAGGCCCACATTTCCAGCAAAGAAGAAGACTGCTGCAGCCCAGCATTACTCTGAGCTGTGAAACCTAGACTGTTCATAAGATGGCAGTGTTTGACTTTATATGGACATGGCAGCAGTTTTCTCCCACGTTCTTGTGGTGGACTGTTGCTTCCTCCACAGGCTCACTGCACTGAGTTCATGAATATGACTCATTTAAAGGCTTTTTCTTAAAATAGTAATAACCTGTGAAAACAATCAGTTTTTGATGTGTGTTAATTTTAAAACCAGGTGGAACTATTGTTCTGCAGTGTAGAAACTAACAGATTCACAGTCCAGAGGCCTCTAATTATTTATTGTCGCAGGACGTGCGAAGGAAAGCAGTACAACGGTTTTATCTCAACGTCTTCTTCATTATTTTCTTTTCTCTAAATAGTCCACACAGCCACAGAATCAAAGTCATCATCAATACATCTGGGAAGATTCTCAGTCGTCGCTGTTCTCAGGTCCAAGACATGTCACCATCATCCACGAGGCTTCTTCACTTCTGTTCATTATCAACACAGAAATAAAGACATTCAATGTTTTCCTCTCACACACACGAGGAACAACGGGGAGACAATTTAACTGACTGATTTGTTATAGAACAAAATTACAAGTTCAGTGAAGAATGGAAACCGAATTTAACATCAGTTATACATATTTAAACATGCATTTACATTATAGTTGTAACATGCAACGTCAATAATTCTTATTACCATTATTGATGTTTTATTACATCAGTTAGTAGGATGGCTTTATACCTCAGCACCAGTACCATAAAAACCTCAGTATCCTCAGTTTAAAGTGCCTATTTGTAAATTTTCTTTGCTAACTTCAGTAGAAGAAAAGAAATGAAAGAGACCAGAGGCGTCATGATTCACATTAACCAGTTCTGTTTCTGGGGAATCATAGATTAAATATGCGTATCAAAGCTGTGGTTTCACTGATCTCATTTTAATGTAGGCTGATTTAAAGATGTCCACCTTATCTTAACTTGTATCTGTTTTAATGCAATGGCCTTAAGATAGTGAGCTCTACAGGAAGTGTCTGAATCACTAAGCTCTGTCATTGACGTGTGTCAACAGACATATTAATAAATCAACAGATCTCTCATGAACTTTCCATACTGTTGATCTCCACCTGTGTGCATGTGTGACAGACCTGCAGACTCAAAGATAGGCAGTGAAGGTGGACAGCTAAGCACAAGCTGAGCTGTGTTTTTGCTTTCAAAATAAAAGCACATTTCTTAGTGCTTTTGGGGAAAGTAATGTTGTCATGTGTACCTACTGCTGAGAGGGCAATTCAGATAAATCAATAACATTCTCATTTACAACAGGTATTGTCTTCAATATATTGTTTATTTCCACTTTAGTTCTTTGGTGCACGCATTACATGAGCAGCTTGAACTGCAGTGAGAACAGCTGGTGTCATTTCTAAATTTAGAAACCTTAAGAGCTTTGAATAGATTTTTTTTTTAATGTCTGCACAGGGAATACCCGGGCACATTTAATTCCTACCCCACCCAACTGGTTGCAGGCAGCATGTGCCATGTTTTAGTCCTACGAAACCAACAGAGTTTTGGAGGATTAAGGGAATTCTTCCCACGACACAAAAACTTAACATCACCTCTTTAAGAGGCTGCTCTTATGTTTTTAACATAATACTGCATGTACATAAGCATTATAATTCCTGGAACAGGGGGAGAATGCCATTTTTACCTTTGTACAGATAAACATAAACGACTGTATAAGATCAAGGAAGAAAGCATTAAAATCCCAACTTCATGAAATGAAGTAAATACAACAGACACTCCCTCACACACAGTGACGGAGAAACAAGGCTGGAAGTGGCCTGCAGGGCTGCAGACCCTCAGGGGCTCCAAAGCCTCCAGGGTCACACTGACACCTGTCTGTTGGGGGTCAAGACCTTTACTTAAATTACTGAACGCTAGTTGTCGCACAGCAAAACCTGCAGGGTGAGAATATATATATATATATATATATATACGTGTGTGTGTATATATATACATATATATATATATATATATATATATATATATATATATATATATATATATGTAATACTTAACTTGTAATACCCTGTAATACTGGGAAACGTTCGCGCGCTGGCTTTTATTTTGAAAGGGCACCGGAAGCGCTGTCTTGTTTCATGATGGTTAGCTTGTCAGTGTTCAGTGAGAGGAGTGGGAGACTCCTCAGGCACTCAGCAGTGGAGCGACTCTGGCAGCCGCGGCGGCCGACTCTCACCATCCAAAGTCCCGCTTTCAGTAACCGACACCGCGCTGCCGATGCGCCCAGTCGCCATCACACCCGGTTCCCTCGCACCTCCGCCGAGAGCTCGTACAGTCGCCCGGGAAAGCCTGTCCACATCAACTCGCTTCTGAAAACACACTGTGGACTTCATCATACGACACCAAGTAGTACTTTACCATCCGTTTCTGAATGACGGGCGGTCGGTTCGACTTTGACGATGGTGGCACCTACTGCGGAGGCTGGGAGGAGGGCAAAGCCCACGGCCACGGCGTTTGCACGGGACCCAAGGGCCAGGGCGAGTACTCGGGCTCCTGGTCCAATGGTTTTGAGGTGGTCGGCGTCTACACCTGGCCCAGCGGGAACGTGTACCAGGGCTACTGGGCGCAAGGGAAACGCCACGGACTCGGTGTAGAGAACAAGGGGAGGTGGATTTACCGGGGAGAGTGGACACACGGGTACAAGGGCCGGTACGGAGTCCGGCAGAGCCTGAACACACCTGCCAGGTACGAGGGCACCTGGAGTAACGGACTGCAGGATGGCTACGGCGTGGAGACGTACGGTGACGGAGGTGAGAGGGGGACACCATGGGGGACACCATGGGGGACATCATGGGGCTGAAGGGAGTACATGTTCTTTAATGTATCTATTTTTAGAAACTACAGTGTAGCAGAAGCATTGTGCACGTGCCCAGTGACCACACATCAACCCAGACGCGACACACACACACACACACACACACACACACACACACACACAAACAAACACGTGGATCAGGGTTTGTAATGTTGTAGTGACCTAGCTAATATTCGGTTTTTTGTGTCTTAGTCAAAACTACAGAACAAGAACTTGTTAGTCCTCCAGACTGAAGCTGTGTGGCTGCATGTCAACAGAGCCCCCTGGAAACACCTGTTGTGGAACCTAAGTTTGACTGAAATTAAATTTAGATCACATTCTGACCTGATCCAACACACAGCAACACAACTGACCTGATCCAAAACACAGCAACACAACGGACCTGATCCAAAACACAGCAACACAACTGACCTGATCCAACACACACCAACACAACGGACCTGATCCAAAACACAGCAACACAACTGACCTGATCCAACACACACCAACACAACGGACCTGATCCAACACACACCAACACAACGGACCTGATCCAACACACACCAACACAACTTAATACACGACTTAATACATCACAAACTGGAGCCAGTTATTAATTTGAGATCATCACTAGTGTACTAATCTTTTACAATGCACTGTGGGATGTTTTGAGTTCACTATATAGTGTGCGGTAGTTCTCTCTCTCTGTATTCACACAGCTCTACTAAATAGCAAACACACCATACAGAAGAACAAACAGTGAAGAGTGAATGATTCTGGACGTTAGCTTGATGAGACAGAATGCTAGTGAGACGATGGTCAGTTTACACTGGATCTGATGTCTGCACTGGTTTTCTGCCAGTGAGCAGAGTTGGTGTGATGTTCTGTGAATGACTCAGTGTTGTGCATCTTATCCACCATAGTTGTGTTATTGTTGTTCAGCAGGTTATCAGTAGTGGAGCTGCAGCAAATCAAATTCTATCAATTTACCAACATTATGAATCACTTTCCTCTGTATATTATATATTTGCAATACACATAAAATTATCTGAAGCCCATATAATCAAACTAAGAATAGACAACAGCCAATAACATTTATCCAAGAATCTGGAACCACAGAAACTGATTAACCGGGACTAACATATCAGAAGTGAACCAACACATTAAATTAAAGCTCCATATTTTCCTCTTCTTCTGTGTTTTATTTGAAGTGTTGAGTCATAAGAAGATATATTTGTGATTTTAAGAACCAAAAACCATCTCAATGTAGTTTTACATCTCCTCTCTCAGGCTTCTCTCTGGAGATTTATTAACAACATGTCAGCGAACCAATCAGAAGAGAGCCAATCTTCTGATTGGGCGCTTCTTGTCTGGGCTGAGAGCGGTGACTGCGGCTAAGGCTCAGTTTCTGAATACAGGCTGTGTGCATTTCTCTGTGGACTGAGGCTTTGATACTTTCATAGTATTAATATAGAAGCTAGACCTGATCTATAATCAAACAACACATGGACATCTACCTTTATAATAGATGGTGCTTTTAAAAATAGACATATAATGACTGAAGACAGTTTGTTTCATGTCATGGTTAAACTGGACGAACTGACACCAGCAGGTGGTCAGCAATGTTCTGTCAGGTTAGGTTCACCTGCTGAGAAGTCTTATTGAGTTAAAAGTAGAAACATGTGTTGGTTTGTTAATGATCCACACTACAGTGAACATTCAGCACTGCTTTGGTTCTCTTATGTTGCCTCACACACCCAAATATATGCATGTTTACTGTCAAAGATTTTCCCACACTGGTAGCACCATGGGTCAGTACCATCTCTGTTCCTCGGCCATGTTGCAGTGTAAAACATTGAGCAGGACTGGCTAATGCTCATATTGCATTTTGACACCTGTATTTATCAGGTGTTTCTTTTGCTATTACACTATTAGCTAAAGAATAAACAATCAGGGGAGTGCTGATTGATTTCCTACAACGGAGTATTAGGGTCACGTCGAGAAAAAAAAATCTGAAATTTTGAGAATAATATTATGAGAATAAAGTTGTATTTTGAGGTTGTGTGTTGTTTTAGAGGGGAAATAGAGGCTTTAAAATAAGGGAAGTTATACTTCAGCAGAGGTTTCACTAATAAGGAGATATTTCATCTTTTGGCTCATCATCATCATCATCATCATCATCATCATACTCTATTGCTAGACAGACAGACAGCTCAGGCTGACACTGACTGTCCTTTCTCCTGTTTGAGTGGTTGATGTAATATTCCTAAAAACTCTGTTTTTTTCTCTCTCAAAATTGTACATTCTTAAATCTCCTCATATTACAACTTTATTCTCGTGATATTATTCTCCAAACTACAACTTCATTTCCAAAATTTCAGATTTCTTTTTTTCCCCTCAATGTGGCCTTAATACTCTATTTAATACGCAATTTCCTTACCTGGTCTACGTAAATAAAATCCCTCAGTTTCAGCTCAGGTGAATCTTACATCAGAATCTTATTTAACTCTTTTCAGACGAAATCAGTTTTGTCCCAACACTTGTCTGAGCTGCTGCTGCAGTAACTCAGTGGAGACCAGAGGCTTCTCTCTGTGCTGCTGTCCAGCTAGCATCTACTGTGCATGTGAGGTGTTTGGGAACATCTGCAAATTGTAGAATCTGTATGTGAGGCATTAGGGGATGTCTGTAAATTACATCCTGTCATTTTATTTATAAGAAGTTTAATAACTAAAGAGGAAGCTCTTTCTTGAATCTGGAAATAGTATTTTTGACAAATCAATCTTTTAAATTAAAATATCTTCTTTTCTCCATCAGTGGATTCAGTTAGCTCGGTCGTCATGGAGATATCTTAGGTGTGGCTGGTAGATGTGGCTGAATATCAGAATTTACTGAAAGATTTTCTCCAAAAGTTGCAAGCGCTTGGTACAAACATAGACAAATGTGCATTTAAAAAGACAAACAACTGACTGAAAATGTACGGAAGCCTGTAGGGGACAATATTAAAATGATGATTACATTTTCATTTTCAAGTTGACATTTTCCACGTATGTATGTGTTATCGAAGTAAAATTTGAAATTAAAATGCAACACTCCTACTAATTTTCGTTTTCATACTTGTATGTAGGGATGAGAACTGATGAGATTTTATTGGATACCGATGCCATTATCGATTCTGCTTATGGATCCAAGTCTTTATCAATGTTGTATGATACAGAATCAGGAATAAACAAACTACTTATTGAAAGGAATATTTTCTATAGTGGAGTGAATATTAACATTAAGAAGAAATAGTAGAAAATATAAAATGTTGAAAATAATAACTGACTCTTCCAGATTCCCTTTTATACATATTCACATATAAAATACTATTTATACTTCAGTTTGGCTTATTACAGGATGGTTATTATTTACTGAGAGATGTGCCGCCCACTGTGTCCAACCAATCAACATTTGACATTCAATATTTAATCAATAGTCAATGAATTGACCATTGTCTTGTTTTAAAATGATGTGGGATTTACATTGTCTGGACAGAGGCTGTTGGAGACCCCTGATGTACCATGTGTACACGTGATGTAGTTATCTTTTCTGATCTGCCACAAATAAATGAATGTCTGGGAAACACTCCCAGTCCCAGTACCCCAACTTTATGGAAGTGCACTACCAAATTGCTGGAAGTGCCCTTTAAATTCGAAGCCATACTTTAAAAAAAAACTAACCAGACTGAGCTGTTGCGTTAAACTCTGTTACACTAGAATGTGAGCTAGAACTAGAACAAATATTTACTTCTTCTCATTCTGTATTTTAGAATAAATTCTTCTTTAGCTCTTAAAAAGAAGAAGCTGTGCTCTCAGATTAGACAGCACTAAAGAGTCTGTGGAGCTACTTTTACCCACTACTGGTTACATGAAACCATTTCTACCTCCCAGCCAGGGGCCTCTCTCTCTCTCCTTCTCTCTCTCTCTCTATCTTTAGCTCGGCCCTGCACCTTGATGTGGCAGTAATTAATCCACCTCACTTTGTCAAATTGTTTTTTAGCTTGTTCTTAGATTGGATTTTTTTTAAGACTGCACTGATCATTGGTTCAACTGGTCAATTAAAACAGCAGTGCTCGTTAGTGAGCCATGTCTGCACACATGACATTTTTTTGTTACTTGTAGACATTTTTAAAATTATAATAATAAGTAGAGAGCAGATCTGTTTAAGCAGAGACTGCACATTTGTAATTCAAATACTTTTCTGTCTTCACCTGAATAATAAATGTTATAATGATTATATGTTATATTATCATAATTAGTGTTTAATCATTTTCATTTAACTTAAGTAATTGTGTCTCATTTATTTTTATTAAATTGTTGTTGTATTTCATCAAATGCAAAACAATAAAAACAACATAGTATCAGCCCATCATCGGCCCATTGTTGGCCCTTCGACGGCCACTGAAAAATCCATATTGAATACTTAGTTACTTACTACTGAGCTTAGATTATGCATACAGTACAGTGATCTACATCAGGTTCAATGACCCTTTTCAATTTACTAGCAGGGTTTGCATACCTGTGTCAACTCATATATACAGCCATGGACATTTAATTGTATCTGATTTTAGTGAAGGTTTAATTTGTAGAATCTCATATAACTCACTTTCCACTCTGTTGGTTGTAATTTTCCTTTAAGGAACTACAGCCAGCAGCCTGTAGGTGGGGGTAGAAAAACTGAACCAAATTATCTGGACTAGAATAACTTACATGGTTAATTAATCATTTGTATATTAAATATTATCGTGTTTAAATGTGTGTTAAAGTTATCTTCAGTCAGTTCTCCATTGCCTTTTGTTTTGTCTCTGTTAAGCTGCTGTAGATGAACTTATTTGAACTTATTCTCGCTTGCAAGGAGCTGAGGCCTCCTGAACCTGCTGGAAGCATTTTATTATGAAACAGTCCTGTATCTATTACAAATCACAGGTGTAATAATAATAATAATAATAATAAAGTTTATTTATATAGCACTTTGTAATCTCACAACCAGAGATTTCAAAGTGATACACAAGGATAAAATAAAAAAAAACAAACAACATGCCAACAATATGAAAAATAAAACAATAAAAATAATTAATAATCCCATCCAAACCAAGCTCAGTGAATGTGGACATCCCATCTGTGTGGGCCACTTGAGTGGAAGATTCATGGCCAGTAAACCTGCCAGCAGACACTGTGTTACTTTATTTACTGAAGACTCCACAAAATGATTGAATCTGATCCAGAATGCTGAATTTACCTACGTAAAGTGAACATCACAGATGGGCTTTTATGCTTTTAATTTGAAAGAACCGTAAATCATTTAAGAAACTTGAGAAAACATAGGGTTCTTTTTCCAGAGGCCAGTCCAGTGTCTTCACTGTGGAGGAGGCTTATTCCACATAGCAAGATAGCTGCCTGGAGTTATGGTTGGCCCCCAACAGACTTCCCAGTGTCTCAAGTTACTTCCATCTTTTAAAATAGCACGTTCTCACATTCTCCAGCTGAAGCCTTCAGGGCAGGAGCCTGGACTCTCTTAACCAGGCCACAGATCATCACCTAATGATGCTCAGAGGTGGAGGTTTCAGAACCACGACTGTTTCATGCCCAGGCTGTCAAAATACCTTCAAGACTCAGACACACTCAGTACAAGTGTTTGGCTCCGGGTGCACTCTCCTGTTAGTCAGTGATTTAGTGATTGGAAATACGTAATATGTGGATGCCGTGTTTGAATAATTTCAAAGCAGTTGCTCAGGTATATGATCAACTAATTAGTCTTTAATTTATTGTTATAAAGTAAAATAATGATTCAAGGCCACTGATATCAATTTTGGATTTCTTGATGGATGATTACTTTTCAGGTATCACACGCCGAATAAAACTTTGTCTGCATTATGTGTGGTAGGGATGAATGATATGCAAAAAAAAAGGAGAATATGATTTGTAGGCCAGGGCGTCTCTGTAACAATAATAATAATAATTTGTATAATAATGATTATAAACTGTATTTGTATAGCACCTTTCATACAAGAAATGTAGCACAAAGTAGAGCCCAACTGATATTGGATAGTTGGGGCTGAAGCCAATATCGATATTAAGGAGTAAAAAAATTCCGATATTGATATTTTGGCCAATATATATTAACACTTGTAAAAAAGATATGTGATGTAAGCAGGATATTTTACAGTTTAACAATAAACTGCTTCTCAATAAAAGTATTCATATCGGCGCATATCGGAGAATATATGCGCCGATACTGATATATCTGTGATATCTATAATCGCCCGACCGATAAATCGGCTTTAACACAAAGTGCTCTACAACAAAGAAACTGCATGCACCAAGTTCATCACATGAAAAGACATAAAATGAACATTAACATGTTAAAATCATTGTTGTGAAATGAAAAACAAATGTAAAAAATGAGATGGAATAATAATAAAACAAAATAGTTATATAATCCAAATATGTTTTTTTGTTATTTTTTAAGTTGACCACACCACTTCATTTTTGGTCTGTTGTTGTGAAACATTTTACTTTATCAAAAGAAATTGCAGCTCCTGGTGTTTGTATATTGAACATGGCCATATTGCGATTTCGATAATATTTCGATTAGATTAGATAGGATATAGGATATACTCCTGCCAAGCACAGACCAGTCATCTTGTGTTCATGTCAGACACACATGATGTGTGATGTGAGGGCCACCAGGCTGTAGTCATTTATCTCAGCTGGTCGTCCTACTTTAGATACCGGAACAAGACATGATGTTGTCCACAGGACCAGGACCCTCCCTGTTTGTAGACTTAAGTTAAAGATCCTCTGGAGAGGCTCAGCCAGCTGGGCTGCACAGTCCTTTAACAGCCTCGGACACACACCATCCGTTCCTGCTGCTTTTCCAGGACGTAGCCTCTTGAGCTCCACCCTCACCTCCTCAGCTGTAAAGGACCGGAGACTTGACCCCAGTATAGAGGGAGTTGCAGCTGCAGTGTCAGGTTGTGGAGGAGATGCTGTAGGAGAAGCTGCAGCTGAAGCAGTGGGAGAGTCCTCCTTCTCCTGCTTTAATCTCCTCTTCAGCTCATGTTGCTCACACCTGAGCTTCTCCCTGTCTCCCTCCCTGAAGGCCTCCCTTTTTTTCAACAGACGTTGAAGGTACTGGAGATGTGATTCTTCCAGAACTGATGAGGGCAGTGTAATAACTAGTGTTCTAGTCCGACATCAAACTCAAAGAGAAGAAGAAGACACAGTAATCAATAACAATGCTTTTCTGGAATTTCATTGATATTGGTACCAACTACCACATTTCTGGTATCGTGACATCCTCAGGAAGGAGAAGACAATGAAAGATAGGTAAAACCAGTCAGGGTGAGGCAGAAAGTAAAGGATCTGTAATGAGAGGATGAGTGAGTAACAAAATAAAATGATTAAAAATATAGAAATAACTTCGGGGACACAGAGCAGAGCATTACATTGGCCAAAAAATCAAGTTTCGATCCAGAGCTTTATCTACTTTGTTCTAGATCAGTGGTTCCTTTTTTGGCTCGATAGCAGGACCAGCCCTATAATCGCGAATGGCGGTGACTGACTGACTGACTGAGTGACTGACTGACTGACTGACTGACTGACTGAGAGAGGGAGGGAGGGAGAGAGAGAAGTCATCGGTAACAAGGCTTCATACTAACTGCTATGACCAACTCTACGTATCAAACAGAGGGAGTCAGACATAAAGACCTGCCTGTAATAAAAGTCTGTGGCCCTTCGCTGCATGTCATCCTCTCCCTCTCCCTCCGCAATTTTCCTGTCTCTCTCTCACTATGACTGTAATAAAGGCAAGAGCCTGAAAAAACAACTTTAAGCAAAGAAAGATATTGTGCCTCTTCTACCTTTCTCTGTGAGTGATCATGTTACAGTCAATCCAGCTGAAACCACAGCTCAGTCTTTGTCTTTCATTTATGTGTTTGCTGATTTTGTCAGACGACGTCACAGTTATAAAATCAGGATTTTGGACATGTACTAGGTTTAGACCGATTCTTGTTTTGCAATACTTTCCAGTTTTATCAACTGGTAACAATACCAAGGAAACAGTGTTAAATGTTGACATAATATATAGAGAATGAGAGATATATTTTTCTTTTAACATATGTTTTAACAGACACAGAGCTTAGAAACTACATCCATATTAAAGTTGACAACTATACAGAACCATATATACTGTAAAATTCAATTTCCAGAGAATGCAAAGGTGTCTGTGTGCTCAGAACTGGTACTTTACCACTGGCAGATATGAAAATTTTCCTGAAGAGCAACGTTTGTGTCTTTTTTCTGATCTTGTGGTTGTTGAGGATGAACTTTACTGTCCTCTGTAAACCCACATAAGGAAACATCTGTTTGACAAGTTAATAAGGAGTGTTGCTAAGTAGGAGTGTTAGTGCAACTTAGTGTATGAGGTTCAGTTTAAGGTCGCAAAATTCCGGGAATTTTCAAAAATGGAAACTTTACATGGGAATTTATGGGAAATTATGGGAATAAACGGGAATAAACTGGGAATTTTCAAAATTGAAGGTTGCCTCTTCATAGGGAACATAAATATAGTTGAGGAAAGTATATGTAAGCATAATCTTGACTAAAACAAACAGATGCCATTCAAATACACTTGAACATCCATGCATTTCCTCAATCACATGCACAGAGCAAACTGCTTACTGCATGGCTAACGAGACCACACCCCCTACTAGCACCGTGCATGCCTCCATCACATGTACAGAAGATTCCTAGAAGACTGGACCACACTTTTGAGCCTGAAGCACAGAGACTATTGAAGGCACACATTTGTGCCTGTGGAATAACCATATATAATATTTGTATGTATATATATAATATATTCCCAGTTAGTTCCCTTAAATTCCCATTAATTCCCAATAATTCCCATTATTCCCATGGAGTTCCAATATGGAATATTTCAAAAATTCCCAAGCTTAACTTCCCATGGAAATTTTCCGCCCCTTTGCAACCCTAGTTCAGTCTAAATCGTTTTCTCGTTATCTCAGGATAATGAGCTCTATTGTCTTGAGTTTAAAAAATATGTGCGAATGTGGCCATTCTCCGCTCTGTACCATATCGCCCAGCCCTAGTTCACAGTTTGGGGATATTTCCTGTTTTATCAGGAAAAACTCAGCTGTAAGACATTAACAACTGCATTCAGTTTGGGTGTTCCCATCGCAGGGCTGTGGCTGCACACTGCTTCAATGGTACGGCTTACTGGGACACTCACATGGAGTGAAGCCATCACCAATGGTTTTACATACAGTCAAAGTTCTGCTGCGAGAAAAGTCTGTTGGAGGCTTTTAATATTTGAATGTGATGCATGTGTTGATGTACTTGTCTCATCTCTGCCCAGGTTTTCTAAACGAAGCCTTGGTACCAGTGGAGATGGTGGGGTGCAGATCGGTGAGACAGCCAGACCCGGGAACAGCTGATTGGCACGCTGATTAGTGATTAGCTCCTGCATGGCTGGGAGATATGGTTTAAGGTGAAGTGATTGAATGTTAAGGGGAATGAACCGTCTTGAATTTAAAGTGATTGGATAATAGCAGGAAGGAAGA
The DNA here is from genome assembly GCF_021018895.1 of Seriola aureovittata. Classification (NCBI taxonomy): domain Eukaryota; kingdom Metazoa; phylum Chordata; class Actinopteri; order Carangiformes; family Carangidae; genus Seriola; species Seriola aureovittata. Next base: position 1,894,081 of record NC_079375.1, read on the forward strand.
ACGTTAATCAATAGAAACAGCAGTGATTCAAAGATTAGAGGCAAACTCACTCACTCTCACCGAGCTGACGCCGAGCTGCAGTTAAATAGAATGTGATCGTGTTGACGGTCACCTGACCTTTTCCTCACTGTCAATAAACCGCCGCAGCCATGATTTTATCAAGATGGAATAGGTAGTATTAGGACAGTGACATTTAAGACTCAACACAAGGCTGTTTCATAAAGCTGGTTGTCACATACGTGTGACATACGTGTGACATGTGTGTGTGTGTGTGTGTGTGTGTGTGTGTGTGTGTGTGTGTGTGTGTCTTTCTTTCATAGGCTACTTTTGGGAACAAATTTCAGGCAAATTTGACTTAATTGGGGAAAGCTGTGTACAGGAAATGAATGGAAGTGTATTAGGTTTGGGTGATTTAAAAATGTTAAAGTTATTTAAAGATTTATATTATTGTATTACAGTATTTTATGTTTCCGATATAAATGATGCTGCCACTAAACAGCAGTTGAAAGTTTAATTTGTCAAATAATGAGGTTCAGTGTCCAGCAGGCTCAGCAGTGAAATGAGGGTTGGACTCTGCAGCAGAGCAGACTGTGCTAATCTGAATAACATTCGACAAAAATGACAAAAGATTTAAAAAATATTGCATATGTTGGGAAATATCACGATATTAAATATAATTGAATATTGGCCCATGCCCAAAATCTAAGTAATATCCCCAGAGCTATGACAACGTGTGTTTGTGTGTGAAATCTTAATATCTGTGCACTTCGATTGTATTACAGTCATACTGGAGTTTTGAAGATGATATTAATATCACCAATTTAATATCTCCACATTTTGAAATTGTATGACGAGGCTCGAGATGATCATTCACTTTGTCTCTAAATGAAACTGCAACAAGAATCCAGAGCAAAATATATAAAATATCTGTAAATAATGCAGTATTTTAATAATAATAATAATTGCAGTATCATGGTCCTGTCCATAATCTAAAACCCATTGTTTGTATTTTGTTTCACATTTTCTGTGGAAAGTTCGTATTAAAAAATGTGTATTAAATGCTTGGCTGAATTGATGATTACAGTCCCAGCAGAACATAAAGCTGTGAATTACCTGGTGATGAAGAGGAAAAGATGCATCACTGTTTGAGCGTGTCGTCTGTTAGTGTCCCACACTGTCCCACTGTAAAGTACATGAGTTTATACTAAAGCTGGATTTGGACTCACAGACAGTAGCTGGGTTTACTGGGTTTGCAGGCAGTAGTTTAAATTGACATGGTGACAGACCGATGGTTTGAAAACACCATTAAACAGTCAGTGTTATATTGTGACTGAACGGCGATGATGGCCGCCTGTGTTGTTGTGAATGAACAACTGAAACTCTGTACAGACCTGATGTCTGTCTCTGAGCTGCTCAGATCAGTGTGAGCTGCTTCTTCCTCTGTCACACTGTTTGCATACTTGACTTTGGTCATCTATAACTCATCCCTGATGATCAAATACAAAATATCTCCATACGCCAAGCGTTTAGAAATGAAAAGTGAAGCCACAAGAACTCTTGCAAAAAAAAGGAGCCATTGCTGCTGTGTGTTTCTTCCCACTAATCGTGGTGGACCTGTTGTTGCTGCCGTTCCACATGTTGCTATGGTTTACTGTACGTGCTGCCTTCTTCTATTGGAGGTGATGTCAGACTAGAATGCTTGTTGGGTTATTACTAGGGGTGGGTGATCTGGCCAAAATATGATCATGTTGGATGAAATTGCAGTCCACAATCTGAATCACGATCCTGTTCCCGCTGTGATTTTAAGTTCTGACTGGAAGTTATGATTCGTATCTTTCCGCCACTTGCTTCTTTGCTTCTTTCGGGTGATTGTCTGCTAGTTGCTACTCTTCTCCCACAAATGCTGTCTTCTGTTTACAAACTGTGTCACAACCAATCTCGCTTTTTGCTGAGTTCATACGGAGTATTCATTTGGACAGCTCTGTCATTTATTCATGAGGTGCTATATGGAGGTGTTTTAATTCGAGTTCAGTCTCTGTCCCAGCTCGTCCCGCCTTGGGTCCCACAGACGGACTGTAACTCGATGGTGGTTCTTGTTCTGCTCCGGTGGAGAACTGCTACATGTGCATTTTTGGACTTGTAATTGTAATTTTGATGTTAAAGTATGCCGGTGTAAGGAGCTTGAATTTGGTTTGAGAATAGGTGTAGAAAACCTATAAATAGCCATTTCACTGTTGACTTACTGTCCACTTTTGTCTGTTGTCTTTTGACGTCCCCCTACTCTATGTCTTTGATTTGGACAGTGCTACAGCATTTTGTTCACAAGATTTTATTGCCAGCAGTAGATGAGCAGTGACAGACTTGACTGTAAAATGACAATTGTTGTTTGTGGGGCTCTAGGACAAACAGAGTCAATGTGAATTAGAAGGAGGGTTATGTTTATGGTCGACTCTTATGATTCTTTTCATGAAATGTATGCAAATGTATTGAAAATGAAAAACTAGAATCTCTTATTATGAAAAGTATTGAGACCCTTAATTCCTGTCAGATCTTCTCAACAATCATGTATTCTTGAATTCATGTATTCTTCAGTTCAGTAACATCTGTATTGACTATAATCAGTTGTTATTATTCTGTTATTGCGTCACTCTTTTTTATCTTCATACCATTCTGTCTCTGCGATTTATTATTTCTGTTTTTTACGGTTCACTCACCGTCTGTCTTTTCTCTCCCTCCCTCTGTTCTCGTAGGTACGTACCAGGGTCAGTGGACCGGTGGGATGCGTCATGGCTACGGTGTACGTCAGAGTGTCCCGTACGGTATGGCCTCTGTCATCCGCTCACCTCTACGAACCTCGCTGGCTTCCCTCCGCAGTGAGCAGAGTAATGGTACAGTGCTGCGTGACAGCCTTTCTGACAGCCCTGCCGGCACACGTGGCGGTTTCGTGCTCAACTTCCACTCAGACGGAGAGGGTTCAGAGAAGAAGAAGGGTCTCTTTCGCCGCGGCTCCCTCTTCGGCAGCCTTCAGCGACTGCGCAAATCCGACTCGCGCTCGTCAATTTCCAGTAAGCGCAGCTCAGCGCACAGCGACACCACCATGAGCCGCATCAGTTCAAGCGACGCCAACTCCACCATTAGCTTTGGAGACGGAGACCCGGGCGATGACTACCTGACTCAGGAAGACAATGTGGATGCCACCACCACCGAGTCCTACATGGGCGAATGGAAGAACGACAAGCGCAGCGGCTTCGGTGTCTCTGAGCGCTCCAACGGCATGAAGTACGAAGGTGAATGGTTGAACAATAAGCGCCATGGCTATGGCTGCACCATCTTTCCTGATGGCACCAAGGAAGAAGGGAAGTACAAGAACAACACGTTGGCCCGGGGAATCAAGAAGCACCTCATCCCGCTGAAGAACACCAAGACCAAACAGAAGGTGGATCGGGCCATCGAAGGAGCAGTAAGAGCAGCAGCCATCGCCAAAACCAAAGTGGAGATTGCCATCTCCAGGTAAAATGTCCTGTGTAAAATAATCTCAGAAAACTGCAACTAAATCACAGTTTACCTGCTGTAGAGTGCTGACAGAAAATGAGGGTCGAGAGTAAACATTCATCACTGTTTACACATTGGCCGTCCTTCCATATTTGTGTTCACTGTTTATCCGTGCAGTGAGTGCTTATTATGGGGTTCGCTTGGCAGAAATGGAATATGATATTCATTATCATGTTTTCATTAGTGTAGAATCACCTGAGACCTTCATATCTACATAGGGTCGTCTTCCACAGCCCAGAATGGACCAACCAAACACTGACAACCTCACTGCTAGATGGCGCTAAATCCTACACATGGATGCTTTAAGTTTGACCTCTACATAAAGTGGATTAGATAATCTGGATGAACCTGTTTCAGACAGATCGTTTTACTGCACATATTTCCTCTCTTGTTGGACTTGTTGTTGTGATGTCACCATGTTTCCAGATCTCTGCAGTTGACTTGTTGAGTGCAGTTTGATTACAACTGCTGAAATAACAATCAAAACTATGATGATAGGACACAAGCTGTTGTAAACCAGAATTGACCTTTAAGTGATCTTAGCAGTTACATAAGTTCATTGGGGTCGATACCCCTTGATGGACGAACATGAAGAAAGGCTCTAGCTGATGTTGTCTTGTTTTATTTTGGCCCAGTTTTTGGATAATAGTTTATATTCTGATCCTCTGTGGAGCCATTCCTCATGAACTGCAGCTGATCTCTGAGAGATACTTTATGAGTAGTTTCATCATGAGTAAGTGATGAATGAAAGGATGTTTTCTGTATTTTCATCTTTACTAATTAATGATTTCATTCAGTGAGCAGCTCAGAGGCTGCTACCGAGTGTTACTCAGTGCATGTTTGATGTCTGGAAATCAATCAATACACCTCGGATGTCAATAAGACAGCTTTGACCATTTCAATTCTTTTTCTGTCAGCTCTCTACATGACAGACCCTATAGTGATGATCGGATCTTCAAGTGCTTAAAATGTATATAAATATCAACTGGATTATGTGAACTGTAGATATTTTATTTCATCTTTTGGAGAAAGATTGTAGCGGAGCGTCCGTCCACTGCGCTCCAGCAGCACGACACCAATGCCATAACCTTACGTCTCATTATGGCGCCACATTGAGTGGCAGCTTGTTGTAGGAGGTCCCGGTGTGGGGTCTGATTTTTCATCACGTAGTCACTTTATGACTTTATTATTTTCTTATTTGTGTGTTTTTTTTTGTAAGAGTTCTTGTGGCTTCACTTTTAATTTCTAAACGCTTGGTGATGGAGAGCCTGAGGGCGTTGTTTAGTCGCGGAACCAGCTGATTGCCTTGAGTGAACCAGAGCTACTGTCCAGAACAAGGCCTGAAATCCCAGAGGTCCTGTGGAGGAGATGTTGGGCTTGCAGACCTGGAGCTAAGTGACAAGCGATTGTTCCAGCGATCATCATGGGGGTTTTAGGTCTTTGGTTGATCTCTGTGCACTGATCAAGAACCGGCAGGAATATCTTGAGTGTAGCGTCGTGTGTTTCACAGACACATGGCTGCACTCACATTTCCTGGACTACAATGCGACTGTATCTGGCTTCAGGACTGTTTATAAAGCAGTAAATAGGGAGGAGGTATTGCACTGTTTGTGATTGAAAAGTGGCGCAATCCCAGACATGTGAGTGTGAAGGAACTTTTCTTAGGACATTGATCTGCTAGCTGTGGAAATGCGTCCATTAAGATGAAGATGAGATCGGCCCTGATGTCGTCCGAATCCACATATGTACATAAATCATTCCACCCACCCGAACAAATAACCATTATTTGTCAGTGGGATATTACGTTTGATGATATGGTAACATATGACACTGAAGTCGGCTAATTATAAATAAACAAATATCTATTTAAAGCAAAAGTCCTCCTTTTTTGGTAAAATGAAAACGGCAGGAATTATCCGTTATTCATTGTATTTATTTTTTGCTCAGCTGCTGTGACATACAGATTTCCCAATTTGAGACAATAAAGCATCCTGTCATCCATCCACCCATCCATCCATCCATCCATCCATCCACCCACTCACCCACCCATCCACCCAGTCATCTATACATCCATCCAGAGACATGAAGCATTCATTTCAATGGAGGGTGAATGACGAATGCTCCATTGCAGAACTAAACAAACGAGGCTTTGCATTTTGCTCATGATAACTGTCTGATGTTAAGTCATAAAGGCAGGGATGCCCTGAGACAGAGAGGACTTGGCTTTCCTCCATCTTGTTTTGGCAGTTTGGCCTAATTCCATCAAGGAAGGAGCTTTGCTGCATCGTTCAGAAGGTGGTGACTAAGTCAACTAAAACTGTGCGCCATAAACATTGTTTATTATGTGTTACCAAACAGCCCAGTTCACACTATGCATGATCTCTGGACACAAAGGAGTTATAACACAGAGGCATGAGTGAATATCCCTGTATGAGGCCTGATACAGACAGACATGAGTACATGCTCAGACAGTCCAGAGCTGGTGGCAGAATGTGAGAAATGGGAGATGCAGTCTTTGAAGGTTGCAGCGCCGCCATAGCTGATGAACGCTGGTCAGAACTCAGGAACGTGTGGAGGGGTTTCAGCTTGCATCACTTTTCCCGTCATCTGGGCAAACTGTGAGGGAGGGAGAGAGAGAGAGAGAGAGAGAGAGTGGGAACAAAGTGAGAAAACAGGGAGGTCAAGAAGAGTAGGTGAGTGGGCTGGAGAGAGAGAGAGAAGCAAGTAGGCACATTCTTGGCCAGATTGTGTGTGTGTGTGTGTGTGTGGGTTTGTGTGAGAGTGCGTGTGTGCACAAGTGCAAGCATGTCTTACCTGTGTGTGTGTGTATGCTTGTACTTGTGTCTTAGTGAGGACAAGTTTGTATAGACCTTACAGAGTGAAGACATTTGGCCTGTTGAAGGGTCAGGATGAAGGTTAGGGTTGGGGTTAAGCCTTCAGTTGTGATGCTTAAGGTTAGGGTGAGGGGCTTGGGAATACATTATGCCAGCGTGTGTCCTCACAAAGATAGAAGTACAAGTATGTGTGTGCATGCGTGTGCGTCAGAAGTAGTGCTTGTCTAAATAAGGCCAGGGAGAAGGACGCTTATCAACAGCTGACAGGAATACTGTCTCACACTGCCCATGTAGCCCAGCTACACACACACACACACACACACACACACACACACACACAGTCAATCAGTCAGTCAGTCAGTCAGTCAACACTGAACTCTGTTGATGACACGGCTGACCTTTGAAATGTTGCTTCCTTAGTGTTTCTGTTTTTATTAATTAGTTTAGTGGTCAATACTAGTTTAATCAATAGTAGAAATTGGTCTCTGTAGCTTTAAGTCGTGGCTGAAAGACTTAGTTGAGCTTTGGTTTATCATGGAACTATTAAACAGCAGAAGAGTGGGGACATTAATCATTGTGACACCATGAGATGATGTACTGTACTGACTGAAGGTGAAAGTAAAGGAGGAAGTAGCAGTACAAAAAACTGTCAGTGTCTGGATCATTTCAGTTAGAAACAAGCATCAACCTCTGAGGCTGAAAAATGAAGCCAAGCCAAGTACCATAAACTGCAGTTCCTCTAATGGCCACTAGAGTCTGGCTCCAACAGTGAGTCAATCCCCATAGACTCCCACTTTACAGCAGAAATAAACATGTTTACAGCCTGGTACAAAAACAGTTTTGCTCTCTAGAGCTCATTTCCTCCTTCATGACAACTGTTTATATAACTCACCTGTTTACATTTTATTAAAGTTTAAAGTTATGGAGAATTGAGGGCGTGGCCTCTTTAACAGGAGGTTGCCTCACAGTTAGCTAGTTGCTAGCTCTCTGCTCAGCGTCACCTCAGCTAGTTGGACTCACTAAACGTGAGCTCTTTGTGGTGTTGGTTCTTCTGGAGGATTCTTCATGTAAATATCAGACAGATAATTTGACTATTAGTATTATTATAAGTAGTATTGGTTTTACAATATATAGAATTATTTTATTCATATGTTAGCACTAATTAGCAAGTATCAGTGTCTGTGTTCACCATACCTGGCTTGTTAGCTTAGCCTGTTAACTACCGAATTAGCCAGCAAATGAATTAGCCTTGGGTTAGCCGTTGAACAAGACATCCATTAGTGCTAATGATGATAACATTGGCACACCTCACCTACAAAATATATTATTCACTTCCCTGTCCAGTTTGTGTCGGTTCAGCAGAGCAGCCGCCCCACTCTGCACTCCTGTATTGGCCTACAAGTCTAATGTTTTACTTATAATGCCCACGTTTTAATACCGATCATCATCTGTGATTTGAAAGCATCAGATCTCCACACAGTCAGAGAAATCTAAATGTGCTTCCTGGTCCTGGTGCACCGTGGAGAGTCTCTCCAGCTGTGTCAGCTGAACACTGGGCAGTGGAGGATGTTGTACAGGGTCATACTGTCAGTCTATGACGGCTATGAAGTGTCCCTGAATTTGGACACAGCTATAGTCTTGGGTCAGATCTTAAACGTGGCAGAACCAGCTGGTTCAGTCAGTTCAGGTCCTATAGATGCAGGTCCTGGCTGCACCTGTGTCTCTGGGCTCCTATTTGACTGTTTCTGTGAGTGGATAAAATTACACAAAATCTGTATGCTCCACAAATTAATTACCCACCTTCTGTTTTAATGTTAGAGTGTGATTTTTTTGTTTTGGTGTAAATGTGAAATATAATATCGACTATTACAATATGGTGTTTCTCCTTTGTACAGGTTCATTTTGAAGAGACCCGGCTGAATTCATGTCTTACATATCTTCTCTTCCTTTTTAAAAATAGTTTGAAGTTATTTTATGCTGAAGTGTAAAAAACCTGTAGTTGCCCGAGAGAACAGCAGGAACAGGTGGTGGTGGTGTCGGGTTATGATGGGATGTTACTACTCAGCTGATTGTCAGTCAGCTAACACTGAGAAAAGTCAATACTGCAACACTGTAGTGTGATCAGTCATCTCATTAACTATATGCAGCAAAATGCACTCAACTAGTTACTTACTCGATGGACGCTGAAGTCGCTGTGTCTCATATGTGTGTGTCTGTGCAGGACGTCCCATGCTCGGGCCAAAGCAGAGGCTGCAGACCAGGCTGCACAGTCGGCCAGTCAGGACTCAGACATCGCCAGAGCAGTGGCCAGAGAGCTTTCCCCGAGCTTCCATCAGCCAGGTACTGCAACAACAGCAACAGCAACAGCAACAACAACACACAGCAGAGTGGAAGCCTGTAAACGAGAAAAGAGTAAATTGAATCGATCATACTGCTAAACATAGAAAGACTAAATCTACTTTTGTATCAGTGGCCACACGTCTGTTAAACTCTTCTTCACTGGACTCTATAAATGTTTCAGGCTCTGGTCTGTGGGGAGATTTCCTGCTCTGTCTGTTCTCTTGTCTGTGCTTCCCTGTGTTGCGTGATTCACCACTGTTGCTGTTGTTGTCCACTGATGACACCTGACTGTAAACCAGGTTACATTCAGGGTTACATTTAAATGACCTGACAGCCAGTGCTGTATTCAGCTTGGGCGATTTCAGAAAATAGAATATCTTTAAACAGTCCAGCCCAAATATTGCGATATATGATACGATCTATTATTATTTAAACAGGAAGCCTCATTGAGATGGGGATCTCTTTTTTCAAGAGAGACCTGTGAACAAAAATAGACATATACAGTTCATACATTGACAGAGACACACAAAGAGGCAATTAAACTGGACTCACAGATAGTTCACAGACATCGATAAACATTTTCACATTAAAAAAAAGCATGTGGAAGTGTGATTGCAGATACAATCTTTTAAAATGATTCAGTGAAACAAGAGAGTGTAACTTCATATGTTTTGGAGCTCATCTATATGCAGCACATTGTTTGAAACCAGTTTCTCTGAGTTCAGTGTGAACAAGAAGTACATACTTATATTATTTTATATGTACATGGTAATATGTTTTAGGTATAAATGATGCTGCCACTAAACAGCAGTTCAAAGTTTTATTTGTCACATGCCAAGAGTCAATGTTCAGTAAGCAAAGTAGTGAGATGAGGGTGGGACTCTGCAGCAGAGGTGTACATGCAAAACTGAAAAAAGAAAAATAATTTATATGTATATATTTTCAGAATCACATATAGCCAGAAGTATCGTGATATCGAATATAATTGAAAATTGACCCAAGCTTAATGCTGCGTAGGTATTCTCATAAAATCAGTCTCGTAGATGGTTAACCATACATTTGGGAATTTTAATTAATATTGATAGAATAATTAATCATCATTAAAATGATCAAAAAAGGAAAATCTGCAAAAAAATTATCAATGTGTCTGTGAGAGAGAGAGAGAGAGAGCGAGGCAGTGGGCACACCTGCAGATTCACTAAGGCACAAAGCAGTGTGTTTGTGTTTGTGTTGTGTTTGTGCCTGAATGAAAACCTGCTTCCACTGAGCAGAAAGACCCTGTTGCTATAAATCCGAACTAGCTTTAAATGCTGGGTTCTGTTTCACTCACTTCAGTCATTGTTCTTTCTTTTCCTCCAGGCCCTGACTACGTACGGCAGAAGTACAATGAGCCGGTGGAGGTGAAGGAGGCTCCCGTGGAGGAGAAGAAGGAGAAGTCTCCATCAGGGAGCCCTCACTTCTACCGGAAAGGAACCACACCCACCCAGTCTCCATCTCAGAGCCCAGTTCCCAGCCCCACCCCTTCACCCATTGCTGTTAAGAAGTCCCTCTTCAGCAGCAAAGCTACAACCGCCGCCGCCTCTTCCGCAAAGCCTGCTGGGAAAGAGAACAGAACCCCAACAGCTGAGTCTTTGACAGCAGGTAAGCTGCTTGGGTTATTAACCATGATGTCTTTCTCATCAAACACCCTTCATCAGTAATCAACAGCTGTTGGTGGTTTTCTAATAACAGCAGACAGTTTATGTGGAAGAGATTTGACGTGTGTGTGGAGGATGTGTAGCTTCTCCTGCACAGTGTAGTGGAGTAAATGTTTGGTAGCAGCAACATGGTGAGCAGCAGCAGTTTATTTTACCTACACGTGTTGAGTCAATTCAGAGCCAGGGGCTGTATCACAACGTCCTAACCTACAGGTCCTATCTCAACTGTTTGGTAACCATGGTAACTATGGTTATGAAAAAGGCCATTACAGATGAATGAACAAAATGCTCCATTTGATGCAGTGGAGACTGTGTCTGCTATCTTAACCCACTCTGTCTCTCTTTTATGTCCTGAGTTAGTGTTGTTGTAAATTTACCATAAAGAACATGTTTGAATTTTTCTCCAGATGTTTCCCACACTTCTAACTCATCTGTCCTGAAGTTACGTGACTGTCGTTGTTTTAGTTACAACTTTTGTTTATGCCAGAAAGATCATAATGCAGTTATTTTGGCAGATATTGCAATTTCAGTTGGAATGGTCATTTTTACATTTTATTTTCACTGAAAAAAATATAAAATGATGATGTGATTTTTGTTGAGTCTTGTATTAAACATCATGTCTCTTTGCTTCTGGAGAATATGATTTGTAGGCTGGGCGTCTCTGTAGCACTACTAACCTTGAACAACAATGTGACACATTTTACCTTCATCACAGAAACTGCAGCTCCTGTGATATTGAACTTGATCGTATTGAGATTTCGATTATATTTCGATTAACAATGCAGCTCTACTTTCAAAGAGAAATCTAATGTGATTTCAGTGATACGAGATGAGAGAACTAGCATCGGTTGCTAGGTAACAGACATAAAAGTTGATAACTGATGTTGGATTGAGTGTTTGGGCTTTCCACAGGTCTTCATAATGTCTGGGGGCGTGGTCAACACAAAGACATACAGGCCACGGAAAAATGAGTGGATAAACTCCTGGTGCCTTTGATAATAATGTGCAGCCAGTTAATCATAATGTACATTTCTACCACTTTAATGAATTCAACAATATAATCATACTATTGTCAACACTTTGTTGTTCTGGATTACTCATCTAAAGCTGTGGTTGTCAAACTTTCTCACATCAAGGACCTAAACTGAGACAAATCAGACTACAGACCCTCATCTGATCGGATTTCTGCTTTTAGATGTTTTGTTATGTTTAAGCCCATGAACAAAACAGTCACACACTGTCACTGTGTTACTTATGGATGGGATTATAATGACCCCACTTTGAGAACCACTGATCTGAAGCATTTGATTCATTTGTTGCATATGGTATGTTTCACAATAAAAGCCCTGTTTAGAAATAGATGGTTTCTGCCCCCTGGGGTCCAGTTATCAGCAATTTAGCTTTTAATTTGTAACAGTTACAGGAAGTGTTGAGTTTGTATCAACACGTAATGGAGTAACTTTAACAGAGCAAACAGGAGCGGATTAAAATGAGGCTTTGGGAATTAGAAATTAAGCCCTGTTAAGACTGCAGTTGAGCCTGGTCACAGTTTGAGGAAATACAGTCTTAAGTGAAACATCTGGCTGTAATTTATTTTTTCCTCTTGCTCTGTTTGATTATAAAATAAATACAAAGTGTTTAAATGGAGCGCAGTGGTTAATTGTTTGCGATGGGTCAGAAGTACCATAGCGTTGGGGTTATTCAGCAATTTTATCCAAAGCACCAATCACGTTGCTCCGCTGTCTGAGCCACAGCCGCTCCAGCCAATAGATTGTAACTGTTTCTCTTCTCTCTCTCTCCTTTCTTCTGTTCGGCAGGCATAACAAAGGCAGCATCAAAACTTTCTCTCAGACAGGAAGTGAGGCAGCAGGAGGCTCAGTCAGGAATCAGCAGTTACCCCAGCAACGGGCAGATTCACTCCCAGTACCACGGTTACTACGTCAAAGCAGACGTCAAGAGTCCCCTGCCCGACGAGCCGATGGGTGTAGAAGACGACTTCCACCCATCGAGCCTTGCACGGCTGCCGCCACCTGCCAAACCGATTCAGACGCCAGCGCTGAAATCCCTGCCGACCCCCAGTCCTTCACCGGCCCCTCCAAAAGAGAGCACCAAAGCACCAGAGCCCCTCAAGCCTAAAAGACAGGAGTCAAGCAAACCAAAGAGCCTCGCAGAAACCAAGAAAGCTAGTCTGGAAATAGCTTCTGATGTAGTAGAGGAGGAGTCGGTGAGTGAGACCAAGTTACCGTATACATTTCATTTTCACTCTCACTCAAGGATTTGAGTTTAATGATTTGGAATCTGCCAACCCCAGCAGGGAACCCACAATCCTGCTAATGTTAATGTCAGTCTGTCCGTTAGAGGGTCGAGAGCTCCTCTCTAGCTGAAGTTGCACTGGTCCGAAATCACCTGGTGTCATTTCTGATCAGCATCAGAACGTCTGAACGTACTCTGGAGCCCAACGGCACAGGTTTGTCCAGTTAAGCCACACAGGAAGTAGATGGGCTAACCTTTCAGTGTTGGTGCCCTGTTGTGCAGTATCTGTATCTGGACTGGAAACCACAACTTTGGCAGTACTCTCATGGTTTTGAGGAAAGGTTCAAATCAGAGAGCTGTTAATTTGTTGTGAGTCGGGCAGAATGATTTGAGGAAAATATGGAATTGTCAATTGACAATTAGCAATATGGTTTTTTGATTTAAAGGTCCCCTGGACCCACTTTCCAACCTTGCAGGATTTGATTTCTCTGAGTGTTTACCTGAAATCTGCTATATTTTTATTGGATCACTCAGAAAATGCTCAGAGCTGCTTCTCTTCTGATATGCTCACCAACTTGTTGTTACTAGAGCTTCAGAGAGAAACCTGAGAGAGGAGATGTAAAACTGCACTGAGATGGATTTTGGTTCTTAAAACCACAAATAATAATAATAATAATAACAACTTGGATTTATATAGGGCCTTTCAAGGTACCCAAGGCAGCTTTACAGGGAAAGAAAGACAAAATGAATAAAGGACAAATAAATGAAAACAAGACGAGGGATGGTAGAGACTGGAGGAGATGACGCCAGAGGCCTTGGTGAACAGGTGGGTTTTCAGCAGTTTTTTGAAAATGTCCAGAGATGAGGCTGTGCGGATCTCTTCCGGGAGAGAGGGTGGGGGCTGCCACACTGAATGCTATGTCACTGGAAGATCGCAGGCCGGTGTAGGGCGTGGAGAGCAGACCAGTGTCCAAGGACCGTAGGTTCCGGGACGGGGTATAGGGGTGGAGGAGGTCATGGAGGGATTTGTAGGTTAGGGAGAGGATTTTGTACTGGATGTGGGCTTTGACCAGAAGCCAGTGAAGTTGGATGAGGGTGGGGGTAATGTGCCAGGGCTTGGTGCAGGTGGGAACCCTGGCAGCTGAGTTCTGGACATACTGGAGCCTGTCCAGGGTTTTGCTGGGAACCCTGAACAGGACTCCATTGCGATAATCCAGACGAGTGGTGGCAAAGGCGTGGATGAGGGTCTCTGCGACAGAGTCAGAGAGTGATGGCCGGAGTCAAGAGATTTTTTTGAGGTGGAAGAAAGCAGATTTGGAGATGAACTTGACGTGCCTGGAATGAGAGAGTTGAGTCCAAGATGTCACCCAGGTGTAGATCTCCAACCTTCCGGAGCAGGGCCTTGGGAGCCACAACCATGAGCTCTGTTTTATTGCTGTTATTGATTTAGTGCAGGCAGTTGACAAGTGACTGTGGGGGGAGCTGGGTGGAGGGTTTCATGCTGAGATAAAGCTGTGTGTCTTCAGCATATTAATGGAAGCTGAGACCGTGGTGGCGGATGATCTGACCAAGGGGAAGCATGTAGATGGTGAAGAGGAGGGGTCCAAGCCCAGAGCCTTGGGGTACACCGTGGTTGACAGGGGCAGGGGCTAAGCTAGAGCCTCCAATGGTGACAAACTGTTTTTTGTTGATGAGGCCAAGGTAGTCAGATAGGCGGGTGAGGAGGACGGTGTGGGAGACTGTTTCAAAGGCTGCTGAGATGTCCAGGAGGATGAGGATGCTGATGTGGCCAAAGTCAGCAGCAATGAGAAGGTTGTTAGTAATTTTGACGAGAGCGGTGTCTGTGCGGTGGTGTGCTCCGAAGCCAGTCTGAATTGGTTCATAGAGGTCATGGTTGGACATGTGTTGCTGGAGTTGAGCAGCAACTACTCTTTCCAGGATTTTACTGAGGAAAGGAAGGTTGGAGATTGGTCTGTAGTTGTTGAGGTCATCGGGGTCAAGACCTGGCTTCTTGAGGATGGGAGTGATTGAGGCATCTTTGAAGCCAGAGGGTACCAAACCAGATTCCAAGGAGGAGTTGATGATGTCTACCATGAGGGGGCACAGAGCAGGTAGACATGCCTTGACCAAGGAAGTGGGCATGGGGTCCAGAGAGCAGGTGGAGGCTTTGGCCTTAGAGACCAACTTGGGAACCTGAGGAACATCCACAAGGGAGAAAATATATCTTCTTATGGATCAAAACTTCAAATAAAACACAGGAGAAGAAGAAAATATGGAGCTTTGAAATAATTTTTTCAAATATAATGTAACAGCTACATACTTGTCTAGCTATAGTAATAATGGCAACTCTGACTGCGTTGGGTGATATTAGATAATATCAAATATCTCTATATATCTTGCCATATGTGATATTATAATACAATTTTTTTTGCAGACAATGATAATAATAATGATTCAATCAGGTTAGGGTTGTAACCGTACACAAAAATCACATTTCAATACATACCTCGGTTTTGAATTCATGGTTCGGTATGTTTTCAGTACAGTTTAAAAAAAAGGACATGCAAAACATCACATTCATTTTAATTTATTATGAATTTAACTTGTAAATATAAAGGTGCACATTTCATAAAAAAAGAATAAAAAATACATCCACTCTATTCTCATGTTTCTTTCAGAAAGATCAGTGTATCCACATTGTCTGGAGAAAGGGCAGATTTTTTTTTATTTTATTTTTTTTTCTGACAGCCACAGTGAGAGAGACGCGAAACACAGGAAGAGGGAGAGAGAAAGAGAGGATGACATGCAGCAGAGGGCCACGGGTCAGATATGAACCCGTGTTGCTGTGGTTAGGACTAAGCATTCATGTTCACCAGCTATTCATCATCTCTGTCAGAGAGCCAGTTGGTGCTGGGCTGGTAGACTCAGTGTATACAAGCTGATCAGTTGCAAACAGCTGCACAAATATTGTGTGTCATACACATTTGAATGTAAAAGTTTGGGAAAATTACATATTTTCTTCATTTTTGTTGTGAAAAGTAGTGGATCCAACTCTGCAGCAAACACACAGTTCAAATGAGCCTTTTTTCAAATGTTAATGCAACATATGTCAATTACTGTTCTGCACATAACTGTATATGTCCTACATGTACACTATATGCTTTGTGTATATACTGTATGTGCTAATGTAACACACATAATCCAACATAAACCCCTCTTGTCTCCACAGGGTCCTAACTCTATACTGGTGGCTCTCGTGATGCTATTGAATGTAGGTCTAGCTATCATCTTTGTCCATTTCCTCACCTGACCAAACCTCGACTCAGGTAAGACTCACCTGCCTGTCATCACTCAGACTGTGTTGGTCACAGGGTCATGTGGAGTCAGAGCCACTCACACTACTATTGTCTCATGAACAGATGTTTCTGTACTGACATTTTAAATCTGACACATCTGTGTTGTTCTGGTTAAACCTGCATTAGCATCATTAGCATCATCTTAAAGGGTAAATGCACATCAGCTAAACTGGTTTTGCGACCCTCCTCTGGATCTATGTTTAGTGTGAGTTAGGCTGATTGATACACAGGTCCTAAGGGCAACATGGTGGACTGGTGGATGTTTTCTCTCCCAGATAAAACAACATTGCTTCTGCCTCTACGGGAACTGCATGTCCTTTAATTATCTCCAGTCACTCCCACAGGAGTGTGACATGCAGGCTGGTTTTCATCACAATGTGTGTGTCCTCTGAGGCACATCATGTAGAAAAAGACCTGTAACAGCCTCTGTGTAACTTTCCTCATGTTTTAACCTTAAAGCAATGCATGCTGGGAAGAATGTGCGACTAACTGATGGTGTAAAGCTACTTCCACACTACTATGTTTTCATTGTAAAACAGCGTTTTCAAACAAAAACGATCTTCATCCAGACTAACACACCTGAGAACACATACATGACCTTATTATTCATTTACACACCATATGTGTGCAGGTGTGAACAGGAAGCAGGTCGTCTACTCTGCAGTTGATTAGTCACAGAAAATCCTCTGAATGAGGAACAGCAAAGACAGTTGTAGCATTAGAATAGAGAATATAAGTGAACATCAGCTGCTAGCAAAGACAACAAAGTCAGTAACACTGTAATTCATTATCATGTTGTATTCACCACTGGGAGTCTAGGCTGATGAGAGCCAATCAGGAGAGACCGCGGGTGTCTACGTCATCGTCTCAGTCCAGATACAACAGTTTTCAAAATAAAACAAGGCCAGTAGAGTTTCTGAAAGTCTCTGTTTTAGGTAGAGATGCGGCAATCACGTTTCCTTGCCGCAGATACCGATCATCTATGAGTGAGACCGGCCAATCCGCAGCCACATTTTTGTCATGCCTTGCAGTCTCACACACTACAACTGTAAAAGTTCCACACGGCCGACATGTTTTGTTTTAGTGGCCTGTCGTGCAGTGAACAAGGTGGGAGGCGGGACTACACTACACAACACACAGTGCTCGACAGACACCAGAGTATTAACCACAGGTCATCGGTGACTAGAAGCATTAATGCTGATCTGCCAATCACATATTTTTTATGAAAATTGGCTGATATTGATCGGCGGCTGATCATTCGGGGCATCCTTAGTTTTAGGGGCAGAGTCATGTGTACGGGAGGTGAAAACATTGCATGAGATGTGCTTTAAAACTAAAACCTAGTCGTGTGGACGTGGCCTAAAAGGGATTTAATAACAAAAGACACATCAGCCTGTTTGTCTGCCTGTTTGTTTACAAACTTGTTCATTTTCAAACTGTTTTATTTTAAATTATTATTATTTTTACTGTCAAAAGGAAAAAAGTGTCCAGGATGAGGACTAACTGAAGTGTGAATGTAACACCACCTCAGGAAACATTAGCTGCAGCTGCTAGCATCCAGGAGCAGCTTCCACACAGTGAAGACACACCACACACTTAGTTCATATATTTTAATGCTATAAAATGCTTAGTTACTGCTGTAGGTAAGAAGTTAGCCAGAAATGCTGGTTTTGTCAGAGCAGATGAACGCACTCGTTCGTTTGTTTAATCCATTCTTACACTTCTGTTCTTGTTCTTTTGTTCTTTTTGCTTTTGGAAATGATAGAAAAGCAGCACAAACATTTGAACTGCTGTAGCTCCATGCACTTCACTGTAGCCGGCTGCTCTGTAGTCGAGGTAAATAAAGCATTTGGCCACAGTGTGAACATTTCTATTTATTTCTATTTATTTCTGACCCTGCAGTGGACTCATCCAAACTAGTCGCCCGAGCTGCTAACCCTCCATCAGCCAGAGGGGCCTTTAAAAAAAAAAAAAAAAAAAAAAATGACACCAGTCAGAACGGCAGACATGGGCAAAACGGAGGACTGAAAATAGACTAGTGAAGAAGGAGGACGAGAAGAAAAGTGTGGAGGATGAGAGAGAGAGAGAGAGAGAGAGAGAGGAAAAAGCAGAGAGAGAGAAAGATGAAACCTCCACCACCTACAACCCGACCCACCCCACCACCACCCTACCCGACCCCACCCTCTCTCTGGACGGACTGTCTTTGGTGCTCGAGTCCCAACCTGATTGGACTGGCGATGATTTGTGACTCCACTCAGAGTGCAGTGAAAGCTGAAGCAAGCAGTTGGCCACTGAGCCTCAGTTATGGATTCTCTATCAGGGTTAGAAATAACAGGAGGCCTGGAGAGGAGTGGAGTGGATGTGAGCGAGCGTGAGGCCTGGCATCTATACTGCCAATAAAAGCCTGTTTGTGTGTGTGTGTGCGTGTCTGTGTGTGTGTGTGTGTGCGCGTGTGTGTGTGTGTGTGCGTGCACGCTCTGTGTATGGCTCCATTTCCATCCAACTGTTCGGCAAATATGGAAGTTTTGAAATGCTGCAATAAAAAGTTTGTGCCTCGTCCAGCTGAGTTGAAGAGAATTTGTTTCCTAAATGATCCAACAGAAGAAGAAGAAGAAGAGAGAGCGAGCGAGAGAGATAGGGAGAGAGAGAGAGAGAGAGCACCTCAACAGGGTCGCCTTCCTCAGTTTGAATGATGTTGGTCCCTATTCAGCTTAACCACCGTAAGACACAGGACTCCCACTGCGGAGAGACACAGTCAGGTGAACATGTCTGAGCTGTAGTGCACTTTAATTGAACCAGGCCTTTATTGTTGAAGTCAGTCGACGCCTCTCTTCTCTGCTGCAGCGCCTGTTGTCAGAAAACACTTCCTGCTTCCAGTGAGCACCAATGTTTCTGTTCAATTCTGCTCCTTTTCTCTCCTACATAAAAATCCACACTAAGATATTTGGATGGAAACCAAGCTTGTGTGTATTTTACACGTGTGTCTGCTTCTGCTGTATCTGTGTGTGTATGTGTTTGTGTGTGTGTGTGTGTGTGTGTGTGTGTGTGTGGGTGGTGGAGTGGATATGTTCGCAGATGCACTTTGAGCTGATGGAAGCCAACAGCTGCCTTACCGTTTTACAGGATGACGTGTTGGTGGGTGAGAAGGGCCCGGGCAGGAATGTGAAGCTCTTGGCTGACTCTCCCTCTCGTCCCGGGCCCCGCTCCGGGAGAGCGGCTCTATTTCTATCAGTCCGTCTATCGATCTGTTCATATCTGTTTTTATCTGTTTCCGTGGGTCTCAGCACCCGCTGCTTTCTGCACCGCGTCAGGTGCCCGTTAGACAATCAGAGGGGGAAACTTAACCGTAGCCTCATAGTTTGTTTTTATTGACAATTCTCCCATGGTGCATTTCCTACTTTCCTGCAGCCACTTTTGTAAGAGTCGATGTCAGAGTTGTCATTTCGGAGCGAAATTCCTCCTTGAATGAATGACAGACATGATCGTATTGTTTCTGTCTGCTTTGCTTCAACCATGAGTTTATGTTTCTAGATTTTCATTCATGTTCCCACAGTCCTCACTCCTGTGGAGCTTAATTTAACCCTGGCTCGCGTATCCTGTTTATGATGGAGCTTGGAGTGTGACAACTGTACACAGCACCCTAAGCCCAGTTTAATACATTTAGATCACTCCCTCCGTGTGTCCCTACACTCCCAGGTTCATGAGCTTTTGAATTTTAAATCAAGATTCCTCTTAACCTGAATTACTGAATTCATCAAGTCATTTTTAGTCTGCAGTGAGCTTGGGAACTCTAGTGAAATCAGTATCTTCATAGGAAAACTGTGTGGATGTGAATAAAGTCAGCGAGCAGTGTGAAGCTGTTTCAGTTACACTGCAGTAGTTGTCACTTCAGGAAACTAAAAACTCTGACTGGTCAGCGACAGTAACAGTTGAATTATAAAGTGATTAATGATTAACTGGACTGGGTTAGAAGATGCCAGGTTTGACCTGATTCACCTCACACTGTGGTCTGCTTCAGTCTGAACCAGGAGCTGGTTTCACAAAGAGACAGTCAGGCTTCAGATAGACTAAGTCTAAATTCATGTGTTGCACACAGCAGTTTGGTTCTTGCCTTATCTTAAACTTGACTGTGGTACAAGGAATTCTGGGTAATTTAAGACTTTTTTTCAAAAAAAAAAAAAATGGCTGCACAGCATCCAACTGCTCAGCTCCATCACCCCAGCAGAAAACATTTGTCTACTGGAAGAATTCAACAGTTGTAAAGACGTTTTATTCAAACAGTGAAACAATAAAAAAAATTTAAAAAATCTGATTTGGAAAAAAAAATTGCAGTCTCTAAAACCTCTGTCCCTTCTCATTGCTGGTATTATGAGCCATGTTTTCCTGTTTTTTGTTGTTGGGTGCTACTGGTCGGCGCAGGTGTCATTGATTGTTACCATGGTAACATAGGTAACACTGGCCCAAGTTAGGCTTAAAATGAGTCAGTCTTTATTTTTGTCTTGACTAACATTAGACTGCACCAATACTACAGACCAGCCTGAAATATCTTTGTGAAACTAGCTCCAGGACGAGTTGGTACTCGGTGTAGGATGTTCCCCCATCAAAACATAAAGTCAGATGATCAGAGAGACGCACGGTGAAAACCTCTACTGATTAAAACTCAGTCAGTTTTTAAAATCTTGTTCTTGATTAAAAAAAAACCTGGTGTCCAGATCTCAGTCTCCTCTTCCGAAACCAACACTGACAGCATCACCTGAGGCGTCACGGTGACCAGGTCCTGCTCCAGTAGAGGGATATTCAGAGGCACTGACTACATGACTGTGTCGTCCACTGTACAATGACAGACGTGTGAAATGTATCAGTATGCAAAAACATGTGAATCATGTACAACACAGTTCTTCTGTCTTTGAACTATATTTTATATAGCTTGTTATATTTCGGAATATGCAACACACTGTACACGGTGCAACTGTGTAACAGAGCTGACAGCTGAAGGGCTTATTTACCTTAATCATGTCAGTTTCAGACCGACTGTGTTGAATGAAGTTTTTGTACCATTTCAGTTTGTGTTACTGTATTTTTGTATTTTTACCATCAGTTGTATGGCAGAGCCTTTGTCACCATGCAGTATTAAAACTTTGAATTACTGCCAACACCTGTGGTTTTAGTAACACACACAATCAAGGAATCCTTCAATTCAATTGTTTGCTATTTGGTTTATGGTGTTTTCACCTTCACAGCATAAATGCTACAAAACATAAAGATGTGATTCAGAATATATATATAGATAGATATATATATATATATATAGTATTTATTTATTTATTTATGTTTTAATGTGAAAACATGTTTTGCAGCTTTAACCAATAAAACAATTTGTTCGCTGATTACGATGAATAACAGGCTTGGGCCGATATTCGATAATATCATATATCGCAATATTTCTCACCAAATGGGATATTTAAAAAACTGCCAAATAAAACAAATGAAACTTTGAACTGCTGTTTAGTGGCAGCTGAAAGATAAAATACAATAATGGAATTATATATTATAAAAAAAACCAAAAATAACTGAAACATAAAATACAACATTATATTATATTATTATACTAAGCGATATTTAATAATATCGGATATCACGATCTTTGGGCTGGACTGTATGGAGATATTAAGTTTTGGAAATCGCCCAAGCCTAATGAATACTAATTCGTATACATACAGTATACAGTCAGGTATACTTTACATGGTTTGAGATTTATTTTGTAATTCTTTCATTTTGTTAGTGAACACATTCAGGATTGGATTCTGTAGATTTATTAGGTGGTTTATGGTTCACATTTAGATGTAGATTAAAAAGTTGGATGATGTTGATCACTTTGTTTCTGTTGTATGCGGTATGTCCTGTTTGGATTTGACCAGGCAGAAGGAAAAACTGGGATTCTGATTGGCTGGAGGGCGTGCACATCTGTAACGTCTAAACACACAACTGGAGCACGACTGTCTGTCGGGGATAGAGCAGCAGCTGTTTGTTCCAGACCATAAAAAAAGTTTTTGATGGTTTGATTTTGATGACGATATAACCTGAATAATCCACTCACCTGTGGGATTATGAGAAATACCAGACTCTGTAGAAGCAGAGCTGCTGGTGTGCAAATGCTGGTTTCATCATGAAGTAATCAGCTACTGCGAACACGCACCATGTTGAATATACTCATGTATTTGGATGAATGGTTTGAACTCTTAAGTTTACAGTGGGGAAAGAAAAAACGTTGTCTTAAACATGTTTCCACCCTGATGGCTGGATTTAACTTATTGTTGTTATGATATGATTGTGGTGCCTAGTTTAGCATGCAGATATTGGCTGGTTTGGTTCCGTTAGTTTGTAAAATGTATAAAGTGTGCATATTCAATCAGTTTGGGAAGGATTGCAGAAGTTAAAGCAAAAGTCAGTGAGTGAAACTTTTAGTTTTCTTTCATTAGTTTGCAGCTGCATTTTTAGATGAATCTCTTAATGAAAAGCTCCATTCCCGTCTGTTTATAAGATCCCGCTGAACCTCCACCACAAACATTCTCATTCCTTCACTGTGTCCACTGTCTGCAGGGAAACAGCTTCTTCTTTCTTCTTGAACAGTAACATAGATGACTGATGCAGCAGCAGCTAATTACCAGCTGTAATACGTCAGGATATTACAGAAGCCCAGAAAGGAAAAATGTTTGCTTTTTGTTTGTTTGCTTTTTTTGCCAGCATCATTTTTTCTAAGTTGATTTTCATCTATGAAAACAGATGAATTTTTTTCATTTGCCCTGAGTTTTTTTTTTTTGTTTGTTTCAGTTTTTAGTTTTTATTTTAGTGTGTGTTGTAATACTAATTTCAGCCTCAAGAGGCTGCAGTGCACCACTGCCCCAGTCCAAATTAAATCCAAATCATTCATGTTTTTTTTCAGGTGATTTTTAATTTCTCCATTTACTCTAAACACAAGGTTTGTATATGATGTGTGTTAGCAAGTTATGTAACATTACTGTTTACTAGAAACATTACTGTTTTAGCTAGAAATGTATTTAAATCTTTCAGGTGGGATAAAGAGTCCACACAAGCAACGAGCTGTGATGGAAGAATTGATTACACACAATTTGATGATGAGAGAAAAAAGATCATGGCCTTTCAGGGCTTCCATATTTAGGAATAACAGTTGAGAAATCTGCTGCTGCCTGTTCATCTAATAGTGTAAATAGCTCAGAGTATATAGTGAAACTGAAAATATAATCTGGAGAGTGTTTCCACCAAAGATAATTAGGAGATACAGGACTTGGATTTCAGAAACCAGGAGTAGATATTCGGCGTCTTTAGATATGACTGCATTTGAAACTTTGAACTTTTCTTTGAGCCCCAGGAAAACAAACAGTCTCTGGTGGTCATTCACAGAACTGCAGTTACATCCATAACTATTTAAACTGTAAAGGGGCATGTCCAAGCTGAAACAGGATGTTAGTTGTTCTTTAAAAGGTAATTACACCCTCAGATTCTGTTGCATACCTCTCTCCCGGCAGGAGGCGTTGCTGCAGAGGGTCAGGGGGACACGGCGGGGGGGGGGGGACAGTGTAGATCAGGAAGAGCTAACCAGCTACAAGAAGCTACTAGAGACCTCCTTAAAAGGCTGGAAAAAAGTTGTTCATCACAGTGGGAGAGGAACCAAACTAAACCTTCAAATCAAAGTACATGATGTAGTTCCTCTTTAAGCAGGGTGAAGCCTCCAGCTATACGTTACGAGGTTTTAAATATCACCTGATAAAGTGGTGTACTGGAGCTTTTTGCTAATCTGGATTTCCTTACATGTTAGAAATCTAACTTTGGAAACCTTGAAGAGATTTTCTTTTCCTAAAAGTGGTTTCCAGTTTGGAGTGGTCAATCCCAGGAAGTGACCTTCCAGAGGGTTCAGTGAAATTAAAAAGCCATTAAGTGGGAAACAGCCAATAGTTTGTATATAAGAAAATGTATTACAAAGGAAGAAGCTTTTATTGTTTTTTCTTGTGGTTTTATTTCTGTTCTAAATCAGACGAGGGTAGATAGAAGCAGCAGAGTTGATGAGATGCAGACACGATGAAGAGAGTGTGTGAGCAGACCTCAGGTTGATCATGTGTGGAGTGTGTTGCCGATGTAGTGAAAGATGGAGCAAAGTGGACAGTGATGGTGTCAGTGTGTGCAGCTGTGCGGCCGTTGGGGAACAGCTGTATGAACAGGAGGTCTGTGACGGTGAACGTAAACATGCTTCATGTGCTGTGCCGTTGTACCTGGTGGAGGAGCGGTTCTGGTTATTGGTGTCGTTGTAGGTGAAGTGAGTCAACATTATGGTTTTAAGTCTGATCTCAGAACTGCAGTAAACCCACACTTCAGCAAATTAGTCAAAGTTTATATCCCGGTCACACCAAAACAGTTTCAATAAAACCTTGATCAGGATAGTTTTATTACACTATCCTTAGACTATCCTTAAAAAAAAGAAAAAACACAATTTTTTTCTGTAATAAGTTGAAACTGACACTCACACTCACTTCTAATCATTTTGCCAGTTCAGATCTTTGTGGAATAATCAACAGACTGACACAAGAGCTTTAATTTCAATACTTAACAGGAACAGAGTTTTGTTTCATTGAGGTGTCAGTGTCTCAACAGCTCTGGCCACAGATATTTGTTTATATATATATATATGTATATGTGTATGAAAAAGCAGAAAATGCCACATACATGTTATTGAAGTTCCATATTTTCCTCTTCTCCTGTGTTTTATTTGAAGTGTTGATCCATAAGAAGATATATTTGTGGTTTTAAGAACCAAAAACCATCTCAATGTAGTTTTACATCTCCTCTCTCAGGCTTCTCTCTGGAGCTCTAGAAACAACAGGTCAGTGAGCCAATCAGAAGAGAGGAGGCTCTGAGCCTCTCTCCTGATTGTCCTTCTGGGTGATCCAATAAAAATATAGCAGATTTCAGGTAAACACTCAGAGAAACCAAATCCTGCAAGGTTGGATGGTGGGTCCAGGTGGGCGGGGCTTGGGACATGGCTGAGAGCAGTGACTGCTTTGTTGTGACATCACAAAGTTCCAGAAGTCCTGACGGCTGGTTTTAAGGCTCAGTGTCTGAATACAGGCTGTGTGCATTTCTCTGTGGGCTGAGGCTTTGATACTTTCACAGTATTAATATAGAACCTGGACATGATCTATAATCAAACAACACATGGACATCTGCCTTTAGACTGTATGGAGCTTTAATAAACTATTATGTGTGGCTAGCTCTAGCATGTTCTTGGCTCTAGCGTGTCTCAAGCTGGCTGGAGTGTAAGTGGTCATCTCACCAGCTTTAGTAGTAACGTATATAACGTATATACAAGCACATATCTTCACTGGACCACTTTCTGGTGTGACTGGGATTTCAGGCTGTGTCCCAACAGACAATAAATGCAGAAGGGTTATAAGTATGAAGATTCAAAACATCGGTTGAGGAGCCTCAGATTTAAAACTAAGCTTACAGTCCAACGTATTGGATCTGACATGAATTGCAAAGTAACTGTAACAGAGACGTGCACTGATAGACTTTGACATTAACATACAGCACTGCATCACCACAGACAGACTCCGGTGCTATTTCCAGCCCGAACGCTCACTCATCAGGAGGAAGTGTTCGGGCCTTCATCAGTGTAGCTGATGAACGCAGCTTGCCCTGAGGGAAAGCCTGTAACAGGACGGAGGTGAACTTTTTTTGCCTCTTTGCTGGAGTGTGGGTGTTGTTCAGGTTCCAGCAGAGAAAACACAAACAAGCCGCTTCACCCTGGTCTGACCTCAGGGAGGAGAAACGAGGTTGTTACAGAACGGGGTGGTTTGAGGAGGAAGAGAGAGGGCAGGTTTCACACAGCAGTGGTGTGATGTTTGGTGATGAAATGATTTTGGAGGGAAGGTGAGAGAATGAGGAAGGTTTGAAACTGAACCTGGACATATTTAATGACAGTTGTAAAACAGGTGGCGACACATCCAGGTGGAGCCTCTATTTGTACAGTATAGTTTCTACTGACTCCGCTCAACGTGCCGTCGACAGACAGATCTGTGATGACAACCTTGGATTTTCTACATCACTGTATATTGTGTTTGGTTTTGAAGGCATTTGAAAGCCTTTTTCTAAAAACTGTTCATGACTGTACTTTGAATATTTGCTTTGCTGAACGCAACATGTTGGCTGTTGCTGGTGATACAGTACAAACACTGCTATCACTTATTATACACTACAACATTGTGTTTTTTTCTTCCTGTTTTGTTTGTGTTGTTTTTTTTGTTTCTATGGAGATAAATTAAAAAGTGGGTTTACATTTTACACTACGTGTCTGTGTCCTTTGTGATCACTAGCACTGTGCTAATCACTATGGAAACATATAATAATCATCACACCTGTGATCACAGTCTTGTCCAGTCAGACTGGCTGGGGAGAAAAGGGGGCGGTCCCTTCTGCCGGAGCTGGTCCGGCCTCTGGTGTGCTGCGTTCTGGTCCATCACAGATGCTCGGACTCTAAAGTGTGAAAGTTGACTCGACTCTCCTGTGACCAGAATAGTCCTGATGGCCAGCAGCTGTCGAGCTGCCTGGAGACGCAGCACAACACTGACGCCGTCAGAGGGGCGGAGCTACAGCACAGAGAGTTGACACGATGAAGAACGGAGCAAGGTAACTTACTGTACAGACATATACGGCAGTTTAAATTTAAACACATTTCATAGTTTAGTTCAGGTGAGGTTGACAAAATGAACTGTTTTTAGTTTGTGTGTGTAGGAATATGAATTTGTCTTGGTTCCCTTCAGACTGTGGACTGTTATTTTTAAGCTCAGGAGCTGCTTTAACGAAGACAGAGTCTGACTGTGGCTCCGATAGAACAAACAGCCAGACTTCAGATAAATTCATCTGTTGCACAAAGCACTTTAGTTCTCGACTATCTTAAGCCGGACTGTGGTACAATGAATTCTGGGTAAATTAAGACTTTTTTCAAAATAATAAAAATGGCCGACCGAGGAAGCACATCCAAACGTACAGCCCCTCAGCAGAACATGTTTGTCTACTGGAAGAATTCAACAGGTACAAAGACGTTTTACACGAAGAGTGAAACAATAAAAAGAAAAATCAGATTTGGTTTAAAAACTCTGTCTCTTCTATTTGCTCAAATTATGAGCCATGTTTTCCTTGTTTCTTGTTGTTGGGTGCTACTGGTCGGCGCAGGTGTCATTGATTGCTGCCATGGTAACATTGGTCTTAGCTGTGGGTAATGTGTGTCTAATGTTTTTTGGTTTGAAATGAGTCAGTCTTTATTTTTGTGAAACAGTCCGACTGACATTAGACTGATCTATGACCGGACCAACACTACAGAGCAGATCTAAGATTTTTTCTCCACACAAAGGAGTTTATTTCTCTTAAATTCTCTCAACAAACATGTTTAAATCAGAGTTAACGAGCACTTCTCCTTTGCCAAGACAATCCATCCACCTGACACGTGTGATACATCAAGATGCTGATTACACCGCATGATTATTGCTGAGCTGAGCCTCAGGCTGCTCACAATAAACCACTTTAAAATGTGCAGGAGAAATGATCGCCAACACTGATTTAAACACGTTGGTGAGGGAAATTTAAAGACAAATAAATTCGGACCTGATCTGATCTGATCTGTGTGGAGAAAAGATCTTTTACTTTTAACTTTTATTTCATGAAAAAGGTGCTTGTGGAAAAAGTAATATGATTACTGTGCTGGTTTATTGAGGTATCAGCGTAACCCGGCTCATATCCGTCTGTTGCTCAACTTTCCAGCTGAACACTTGAACCATCGGTTCACTCTTTAGCTCTTTGTGACTCTTCTGATGTGAACAGACGCTGAGCGCCTTCCACCACAGACTGTCTACATCTCTGTAACGTGTGTGAGGTCACTGTGCTCACCTGTGCTGCCATCTTGACCAGGTGACCTGATTCCATGTCCTGTTTTGACATGGAATTATATTTGTCTAGTGATTTTTATTCCTCAATGCCGGCGACAGTCATCTGTCCATCTGTCTCATTCTCCTGGACACGATGTCTCAGTAACACCTTGAAGGAGCTTCTTCAAATTTGGCGCAAACATTCAGTTCGACTCAAGGACGAACTGATTAGATTTTGGTGGTCAAAGGTGAAAAGTCAAGGTCACATTAACTTTTTAGCCATTACTCAGGACTTCACAGCAATTATGACAGGATTTCACACATCTCACATATTTTCTCTGACTGTGGATAAACAGGGATGAAACCTGAAACTAGTCTGAGTGGAGGAGGCAGACGACCACCAGGAGGTGACTTTTCTGCAAGTGTATAAAATGACACTTTGCACAGTCAGGCTACAACTAATGAATATTTTATAATTGATTCATCTGTTGTCTATAAAATCTCAGAGAATAGTGCAAAGTGAAACCATCAGTCTAAAGCCCAAAGTTTACATCACGTGTGACACAGTGAAGCAGCTTTTCACTGCTCAAACACAGTTATTCAGCACAGAAAGCATTTTTGTTTTTTTCAATGAAAATGTTTCTTTATTGTCAATAATGTGCAACTCCGTCTCCTGGAAATGATGAAGCTGCCAAGATTTTTTTATCTAAAAATGTTAAACATTAACACGTCTGACAGGCGAAGCATTGTTGAACTGTTTGGACTCGCAGCACTTGGTCAGGAAAGATCCCGGTCTGGTTTCATACAAAAAAGGTTGTGCAGAGACAGATGGAGTTGGTTTTAATGACATTTAACCGAAGCCTGATTTTTCCTAACTTGTTACCTGGATGTAAACACCAGACTCAGAATGAAGACCCTGGTCCTGAGCTTTGTGCTCTGACGGCCTCTCAGACACTCACATGGTCTTGTCTGCGATTACCCATCACATGACTGGCTAATGACATAAAATTACATAAATACAATTTTTAGGGATGAAATGTGCGAGCAAGTTACAAATAGCGTTGTTCCTGTGCTTCAATTGTCTCATTGCTCAGAAGTGAGACGGTACAGTACGGTGGCCCCGAGAGCTCAACACACTGCAGCTGCAGAAAACACATGCAAACAGACAAAACACAAACACTTTGAGAGAACATCTTCATCAGTTTGAGAACACATGAGCTGCAAATACTCACAACACAACACAAGTGTTTCCAGGGCGACACTACACAGTGATGAGGGGACACACCATTAAGACGTAGTCCTAACTGCAGCGACCCGGGTCGAGTGCAACCCGTGGACCTCTCTCTCTCTCTCTCTCTCTCTCTCTCTCTCTCTCTCTTTCCTGTCATTATCAGAATGAAGGGACAAAATGCACTTCCAGAACTGATGAAGATTTTCTCTGAATGTGTTTGTGTTTTGTCTGTTTGCATGTGTTTTCTGAAGTTGCAGTGATCGACTGAAGCCTAAATCCATAAATATAGATTTATTCTCTTTAAATCCAGTCAGGAGTCATGAAGAACAAACAGGTTGAATTTATAGTAATATCACCGTGATAAAATACTGTAGTCTATACATGAATATAGTTTCACTTAATCCCCTCTCATTGTGAAAAGCACTAAAAGTGAATTTTCTCTATTTAACAATTGTATAGAAATGTCAAAAGCTCCTATGCCAGGAAACTAAACTCTCTATAAATGTCAGAATAGAAGTTATTCTGATCTCTTGCTCAGTTCCTTATTTTTGTTGAATTATTATTTGAATGACTCAACTTTCTCTATTTGTATTTTTCTTTCATGTTATCTCATTTCAGCATTTCAGTCCTGTTGGTTTTGTTTCTTTGGTTAGGAAAGGAGGATTTTATTCTCCATTAGTTATAAAGTAAAAAAAAAAAAAACTCCTAGTGTATTTTGACTTTTCAACCTCAGCCCAAGTGAGTTCCAGTCAGGTTCATCACTTTTCACTTTTTTCCTTTGTGTTGTGAGTATTTGCAGCTCATGTAATGTCAAATTGATGAAGATGTTTTCCGTATTTCTTTGTGTTTTGTCTATTTGCATGTGTTTTCTTAAGTTGCAGTGCTTTGAGCTCTCAGGGCCACCGTAGTACAGAGACGTACAGTGTTATGACCCATGTATGTGGTCCACATTCAGTTACTGCTAAAATCTCTTTAAAGAAAAGCATCATGGGTGAATGAATGTCATGAATTTTGTCAGAACAGTGAATCTGCTTTATAAAACCTGTGGGCTCAACTGTAGTCAAGCTGGAGTCAGTGTCATTCTAACAGCTGATTCTCTACGAAACGAGCTTGTTCTCCAGAGCACCGGGGGTCCCTGACCTCCAGAAACCAGGACACCTCAGTCACAGATGTGTCTCTGCTGCAGAAATACATGTTAACAATGACTCTGCCTTTGCCAGACCTGTGGAAACAAAACCCCCCGACCCATGAAGAGCCGGGCTCAGTTGACCCGAGACATTTGAGGGAGGCGCTCAGACATTCATCTGCTGGTGCGTCCGTGCTGTCAGGACAGGATTAGGGTGAACTTAGTCCACGTTCTACGGTTCGGGAGGCGCTTTATTTCGGTGTGAGAACCGCCAAGGTCAAACGGCATCGGTTTCAGGCCGCCACCAGTATGTGAACGAGAGACAGTGTCAAACCTCAACCATCTCCCGATGCACACACCCTCTCTTATTTCACAGGTCATCACTTCTCTGCTGAGGGATACCGCACACGGTAACATTTGCATTGGTTTTCACCGACCAAGGAGCACCCCCCCCCCCCCCCCAAGTCTGACCGAAGAGGATTGTGGTCCACTGAGGAACCAGGTGCAGGTTCTGCAAACGCTCTGTGAGCAGCTGAGCAGAGCAGCCAGCTGAACTTGCTTCTCTTCCACAGGTGATAAAACTCATTTTCAGTGACTTCATTTATTTATTAGACGGGTTTTTCTCTCTGATGAGATGTGTCCGTGTTTTTAAGAGCGATGAGCAACAAGAACTTTCTCTGCTGTTATATGTAGCAACAAATGACCTCTGACTGTATTGTCTTATATACACTGATATATCTTATATATATGAACAAATACACAACGTATCTGCCTCTATATTTATTTATAATTGTGATTATTAAAAAAGGATCATATATTTAAACAGAACAGTTCAACAGAATGAACCAATCAACACGGGCAAGTTGTGATAGTTTGATTAAATTATGTGTTTTTATCATTTGAGTTGTCTTTTACATGTAATTGTAGATCTACAAAATAAAACCAAACTTAATTCAGTAACTGTGAAACCTCTGTGTGTGAAGCTTTTAACATGAGGTAACTGTTGCTAAGGAGGGAAATCTAAAAAACTATTCAAATTACAACACATCAGAAACATTACATCAGGGGATACAGTTTGTAGTGAAATCATTCTTTTACATCAAACATTTTCTGATCATTCCTGAATCCTCTGACACATGCTGCAGAGGAGTTATAAGCTAAATTTACACTGACTAAAATCCAGCAGAACAAGCTGATCTGAGGCAAAACATCAGCGACAGGTGAGCAGCAAGAGGACAGAATACAGAGATCAGGCAAGGAGCTAAAATCAGAGGTCCCCTGTAACAAAAGATGACGCATTACTCGCAGCGCCAATGGTAAGAAATGGTATACACTTCCTGTCTGCTAAGTGGGCGTGGTCACGATTGTTTGTTCATGTCAGAACATAACAACAATACAACACTAGATACAGTTTGAATTTACGCCTGATGTTGCTGCTTGTTTTTATCTGCTACTTTATATCTGATCAACCTGGAGTAAGATCATATCAGTCTGCTACTCTCTGTTTTCCCTCCAAAAACACTTCAATAACAATAACAGTAATAGTATTATTACACACAAAAACTACAAGTTTTATTTCTGTTATGTTTAATTCATGCTTGTAGGTTTAGGTCCCTCGACACTTCTGCAGCAGTGAGACCAGAGATCTGTGCTGCTGAGACCGAGACAGGTCTCTAATAAAGTTCATGTCCTCCTGATCCGTCTGAACAACCACTTTTTAAATGTCAGAATGTTCTGAAGATCTGCGGCCTGTGAAAAACTGATCCAACATTTATTCTGGTGACTGTGGGGTGAAAGAATGATAATGTGTGATCAGGTGGGAGCCGGAGAAACCATGTGACACAGTTACAGGAAATGATTGAAAGAGAGCGTCTCTTTTCTATGCTTTGGAAACTACGGTGGTCCTGAGGGTCAAAACACAATAACATTTCAAAGTACAGGTGGAACAACACTGTCGTTTGTAATTTAACAAAATCCAAGTCAGTGGTTTGTCTGCAGATGGTGGACAGGAAGTGATTTTTTAAG
The DNA here is from genome assembly GCF_021018895.1 of Seriola aureovittata. Taxonomy (NCBI): domain Eukaryota; kingdom Metazoa; phylum Chordata; class Actinopteri; order Carangiformes; family Carangidae; genus Seriola; species Seriola aureovittata. Next base: position 1,926,431 of record NC_079375.1, read on the forward strand.
ACTGGAGGCTTGTGGTGTAAAGTGCTTGGATGATCTAAAAGGACTAAAAAAGGTCTATATGAGTGCAGTTCATTAACATTTACCTGGACGTACAGAGACAGAAGGTGCAGGATCTCCATGAGTCTGGACCATGAGGACTTCTTCTGATGGAAAGTGGTCTCTGGCTCTACATGGATCACTTGTGACTGTCATGGAACAGGGATCTGTGAGGTAAAGGTACATCACGGTTCATTATGAACATGCTAAAAACAAAAGATGTTTGACATATAAATTCATAATTTTACTTTAATGTAAAGACAGAAATAGGTACCACTTTACAATAAGACTACCCCTATAGAGGATTTATAAATGGTTTATAATTAGGTTATTAATTTGGTTGTCAACACTTTATAAATCCCCATAGACTCCTATGTTAAAATGTCCAACTTTACAGCACAAATAAACATGTTTACAGCCTGGTACAAAAACAGTTTTGGTCTCTAGAGCTAATTTCCTCCTTCGTGACAACTGTTTATATTATAAAGTTATGGAGAATTGAGGGCGTGGCCTCTTTGAGTGACAGGTGGGTGAGCATATGCTCGCCACAAACCAACATGCACCAAAGTCTTGGCTCCACACATGCCCCACCTCTTTGCCCATATTTGGATTACCTGGGAGTTAGGGGCGGAGTTAGGCACTGCCAAGATGGTGACGGTTGAGCAGCTCACTCTGAGATACAAATCTGCTCTTCAGAAACCTGTGGGTGATGTCACAGGGGCTAGGGCCATCTTTATTTTCATGTTCTGCACTTCATGTCTCACCCTCCACCTCCGAAAAAAGAGTTTCCAGGTGCAAAGAAAAAGAATGAGTGAAAGGTTTTCACCGACCTCAGTTGACGGATGTAACCTGCACATTTTGCACAGCTGCTCCTGAGGAGGTTCATCACCGAGACACTTCACCTTCAGTTCCTGTAACGTGGGGTCGAGTGGTCTGTCTGCCTCAGCTGGTGGTGCTGTAACTGTGAAAGTGTTTGCACAAAATTATAATTGTTGTGCTGTTATTGGATAAGTCACTATTGTACTGCAGAAATCAGTTTGGCAAGAAAATGTCATCAATGTATAGGTTAGATATACTGTATAGATACTTTATTGTCATTGCATATCAGGACACAAAAAAAACTTAGTTTGGCAGCACTCCACTCCTTATAGTAGCATTAAAATAGAGATAAATAAGAATAAAATAGTCATAAAAATAGTCAAAATAAATAGACATTAGACATTATAAAGACTTAAACATTGTTCATTATTGCAGATAATAATTGTATTCACTATCCCCTATGGGGACCAGACTCCAGCTGCACCACCAGCACCAACAGCAGGTCAGGATGCTCTCTATTGTGCAGCAGTAGAAGTTTATGAGGGAGTCTCTTGACCCTCAAAAAGCAGAGGTGCTGCTGGGCCTGAATTCTGACTGATAATATTGTTGAATTAAGCTAAATATTGTTTTTTATATTAATTGGCAATCAAAATCATTTTAATTGAACAAAAACCTAGAATCACATCCTGGTGGTCCTCTGCCTCCTCCACCTTTGACCTTTGACCTTTGACCACCAAAATCTAATCAAATCGTCCTTGAGTCCAAGTGAATTTTGCAGAAGTTCCCTCAAGGCGTTACTGAGATATTGTGTCCATGAGAATGGGACGGACGGACAACCCAAAAACAATATGGCTCTGGCTCTGGCTCTGACTGTCGCCGGTATGGAGGCATAAAAATGTGTCTACCAGGATGATCTGACACCTATCCTATAAATTTCCTCTGGCCAAATTCAAATAGAAGCCACAGCTCTTAAAATGTTGTATCCTTACATTTCCTAAAATGCATCTTTTCCATTCCATCCTCTCTGCAGGATAAATGCCCACATCTTTCAAACTGCACACCTGCTGTTAGTGTGACAGTAACAGGTTCTCTGCCATAAATTTTCACAAGTCCAGGCCCAGGTAACATTGATGACATCATCAGATTTATTTAAACATTGAAAAAGCCTCCCATAAACCAAATCTCCTTTAATGTGGACTCAGTACATCCTTCTTTATCCACAGGTGAAATATGTGAAATGTGTTTATCCAAACGTACACCTGGTGAAAGGCAGGGGACGCCAGTCTGTCATGGGGCTAACTCACTGGAGTGAATGGAACATTAAAGGGTAACTGTGATTGAAATTCTTGTGAGCTGGAGGAAAAAGACAATGACCAGGAGTTCAGATGTCTCAGGCAGAAGTATTTATTGTAAACTAGGCACCAAGGAGAAAGTGATGAGCGGTACACGGTCAGCATGTGAATCAGACTAGTGCCACACCATGTCCTGAAGACGACTGGTCTGACAGTGGCTTTACAACCCCAGGTCTCTCATGGTTACAACACTTTACTACACCTCACTCCATATAAGGTTAAACTTTATCCTAAACATTCATATGTGAAGATGCTATTGAACACCAAAATCTGCACTGTCACATGTTCTTAGCTACAACATTACATGTGTTTTGTCCTTTCCACACTCAGCTCATCCTTGACTAGATTTGAACAATATTTTCTAAGACCCTGGGAACGCTAGCTAGAGATGATAGCGGCGGCTCCATCTAGACACAGTCATAATAGAAGCTGAATAATGTGTAAGAATGTGAAGGTTGTTATGGCCTGAACTCTTGTGTTACTGGAACTGCAGTTATTGGCACTTCAGTGTTGGCTTCATTTTTCAGCCCTGGGGGTTGAGGCTTGGTAAGTACCTGTGTTGTAGCTTAGCTCAGTCATCAGTGAGGTCACGTGTTGTGTTCACTGCCACCGAAGAGAAATAAATCTTGTTCGAGTACAAAATAATTTTTTTGGCTATGACACGACCGAGCCCGAACCACCACCACAGTCTGGGAATGCAGTCAGTCAGTGTTATGGTTTTAATGCTTGGATCAGCTGGTGCAGTCAGGAGGCCAGCAGACGTAACACACCATGAAACCTGCCTGTTTCTTCACTTGTAAGGAGGGGAGTGAGTAAGAGCCCAACCCCGCTTCCAAATCCGACCAGACAAATTCAAGCATTTTGCCAATGTTGTTGGAAAAATAACCTGCACTTACATCATCTGCAAACAAAAACCTTTGTGCACTAACATTAGCACGTAATAAAAAGTTAAAAGCACTAGTGAAGACCGTTTATCACTGAAATTAAACCATGGTATCACATCAGTTTAAAACACACTCAGTCTGGTTTTTAATAATAGATTCACTGTAATAACTGCTGCTTCCTGCAGGCAAAGCAGGACCTGAGCTCCCGTCTCAATTTTGAACACATGTAGCCTATGTTCTAGCTATCCTCAAGCTTGACTGCACACACTGGAACACACACACACACACACCTCCCTGTCTTGTTGGTTCTGAGAAGGGCTGTAATCATATCTGGAGCTCAGAAGGCTCCTAATGAATGACAGCAGTGAGCAGCTGTAATAACTGAGTCCCACAACCACAAACCTGCTAATTATAAACTTAGTGCATATATAACATCATGAACATGTGTTAGCGTGTCGCTGGAAACACAGACACGATAAGTCATAAAATGAAACCAATAAACCAATATTCATATAAGTAATTTAAATATAATTATGAGAAGGCTTTAAAGGGAAAAGAACAGCAACTGTGTGTATGGATAAATACAGCACCCACAGTATCATGGATGGAGTATCACACATGTACCTGTAACCAGTCATTTGCAGTGATATCTCACTCATCATCATCATCATCATCATCATCATCATCATCATCATCATCAAGTTGAGGACGGTCGTCAATAATGTTTTAGCTTACAGTCTGTACGACTGAAAGTAATTAGAGTTAACATAAAGGATCAAATTAAAACAACACAAAGAAATAAAATGATGTCAAATGGAAAATATGAAAAGCAACACAATCTATAAGAGTAACAATCAAGTTTCTACTTTGTTCCCTGTATCACCATCAAACCGCTCCAGAAAAGCTTGTATGCTGGTGTGAAGTTTATAAGTAAACCACATCATTTAAAGCTTTTGTAAATGAGATTTGAAACTATAATATGAAGGTAAACATCTATTTTCTATGTAAAGACAAAGTGGAATAACGGTGGCCTGAGCAGAGGATGAAGTCTCACATGTGACTCACATACATTAAGATCTGTATTTACATTTAAGAAAAAAAACTATAAACAGTAACAAATCAAGGACTGAAAAAAAAGTAAACTTAAGGAAATTTCTTGTTTACGCAAAAGACAGAAAAACTATTTGCGTTGCATTGTGTGTCGTGTTGCAATTCCCCCCTCCCCCATTGATTTCACATTTAAAACCACAGTAAAATACTGCTAATCCAGTGAATCTAATAATATAAGGCTGTTGACGTTGGGTAGCTAGCAGTTTTCATTTTAACACAGTAGCTGTGCTAGTTAGTTTACTACCTACTACTTATGCTCTATATTGGAAAGGCCCCTGATTTTTGGTGACATGATATCTACAAAGTACAAAACATGTTGGCATGGACAGAATGTTGGACAGGGAATCATTAGAAATGTTTGCCAATGCTAGACGTCCGGACTGACACTGATAATTGGCTGTTGTCAGGACACTAATCCACTCTCGCCTCCTCCGTGTCTGTCAGTAAGTGCGATATTTGTACATGATGTGAGCCTCCAGATAGTACCCCTTTCAGCCAATCATATGCTAGCATGCATAAATCATAAGTCATCTTGGAGACATAGCCTCTGGGAGGGCACATTGGAATGATCTAGTATAACTTCACTCCAAACACAGTGCGAACGAGTTCACTCAAATATTGGTAGCACTTCCATCTGCTCACTTGTTTTCTATCTCCAATCACCTGAGTTTCCCTCCCCAATCACACAGCTGAGAATATTTCCCTAATTTTTTCCCATTTTAGCCACTATAGATACCTGCCATTTTCACTAATTCATTGTAGGATCATCCTGCTTGAGTTCCCTTGCAGGTTCCCCGTATACCAGGATGAACAGGTATTTTCCAGTTTCCTTCATGTTCACTCATCAGCCTGATTTTTTTATATTAAAAGCTACTTTATTGCATGATCCAGTCTTCAAGTCTGCCTAGTTGAACACCACAAGTAAGATGAGCAGTGGAGAATGAGGCGTTTCCAATAGTGACAGAGGACTTCTGTGGTTGAGAAATGCTGACCCACTTCCCAAGGTAATTCCGGAAGCTTTTCTCAACTGGTTCAAATGCAGCACTAAGGTCGGGTATTATCAGAATTGAGCTGTCAGCAGCATCAGCTACAAACAAGAGGTCGTTAGTAAACCTCAGAGGAGCAGAGATGATACTAGATGTAACTACTGAGGTCCAGGGGATACAGATTAGGTCACACAATGTCATGTTTGAAATAGAAGGGAACACAAATAGTAGACAGTGAGCTATTGTAAGATGTGTGGGCCAAGGGTGTTGAAGATCTGTAACAGAAATATAATGGGTATGACATCTAGAGGACATGATGAGGGTTATCTCTTCTAAAGATCAAAGAGATACGGGTTCAAAGTGGGTGAGGTGATTAAAGATCTGGCAGACTAATGAAGGGTGGCTGTGCTGAGGTGAAATCTGATAAATGAGATGATACAAGTGAAGTATTCTTCAGTTTTTTTTCAGGGGAGGGCCAGCTTCTGACCGGTGAGGGGCCATAGAAGAGGCATGCACACCTACAGGTGTAGCCTGGGGATGCCAGAGCTTGACTAGATGGCCAGCAGGAGCCAGCGGCTTTCTAAATACACCTGAGGTGTAGTGAGATGTGGGACACAACTAAGTAGCACAAACACATCTGGGATGGCCCGGGACGGGGGGCATCCAGACAACACTGGAAATTCCTCTTCGTCCTCTATATCTGTTGGATACCTGGAGATCACATGGAGAAGAAGGAGGAGGTGGAGCACCCAGCTGAATCCATGGAGTCCTGTCCTAGTTGACTCTGTGCTAACTCCAGTTGTGGTGGTGGTGGTGGTGGTAGCAGCGGGACATATGCATGGCAGCCAAGGAATTGAGGAACTATTTGTTTTTCTTGATCTGATGAGGAACTGAGATCCTACGTTCGAATGCTCGAGTGAGGCGGTTGTCACAGCAGGACGGGTCAGACAAGGGACAGACTAGTGGTTGCAGGCCTTATTTAAAATCTGCTGTCATTCCACTGGTTCCTAACCCTAACTACTATTTAGAGCTACTAGTGATAATAATGCCACTGGACTGGAGTCAGAAGATACTAAATTCTAACAGGCTATTTGTGAAATGTTTGATGGACTGATGAGACTCAGGTTGAACTCTTTGAAGAACATGCAGCTCTGTGTGTGGCGTAAAAAAGGGCTTTGCACACCAACATGAAAACATCCCCCCAGAGGTGAAGCAGGGTGGAGGGAGCATCAGGGTCTGGGTCTCTGCTGCTTCTGGACCTGGACAGCTCCACATTTATCAAGGTGTCTTCAGGATAATGTGGGGGTGTCTGTCCACCGTCTGATGCAGCAGGTCAATGACCTCAAATGACAATGACATCAAAGAACATCCACCCTCTGGAGCGGTCCAGTCACAGTTCAGACCTGAATCCAGTAGAGATGCTGTGGACTGAGCTCAGAGCTGCTCGCACCAGACATCCTGAGAATCTGTCTGACTGAAGCAGGTCTATGAGGAAGAATGGTCCAACATGTCACCTGAACATTGAGCAGGTCTGATCAGCAGCTACTGGCAGAGCTGGTTTCAGGTTATTGGAGCCAAACGAGGTACGACCAGTTAACCAGTTAATGTTTAATGGCTTCAATAAATAAAGACACAAAAGCATGTTTGTGTGATATTAGCTTAGGGACACTCTGTGTGTTCTTGTGACTTAGATGACGATCAGATCACATTTTATGACTAATGAGTGAAGAAAACCATTTAATTCCAAAGGGTTCAATGACTTCCTCTTGTCACTGTGTTTACTGACCACGCCAGACAGAGACAAACAACTGTGTACTTTGTTTTTCAAAGATAATAAACAACATAAAATGAATGGCTACATGTTCAGGTTGTACAATAAAAGCTTTGTTCAAAACTAATATAACACCATATACGCTTTTTACAACAAAGCCAGACATGCCTCTGTCTGGATTTTGGATCCAATTGTACCAATGTTAATACAATTATTTAACTGTCAACTGTCATATTATCATGAGTCACTCAGCTTGCAGAGTGTATCTACAAACTCCTGCCTGAGGGTAAAGATGGTCCCATTGATGTCGTCCATCTTTGTTCACAGGCAGTGAAAAGCATCCAGTTATCCAGATACAGCAACAGCAATACACAAAGGTCTACAGACTAATCATGGTTCCACTCCTAATCAATCTACCCTGGTGAAAGAGGAAGGCTGTGGGCAAAAACCCCCAACATAGTTCCACCAATACAGAAAAAGTAAGTGTGTTATTAAACTTGTCACGCAGAGGATGAAGTTAAGGATAACCAGCACATCACACAGACAGTTGTGTGTGTGTGTGAGACACCAACCATACCTTCAGTCTTCAGATGTCGAGTGGAGATCACTCTTCCTGTCAGTCTGATCTAAGTTCAGTGATTGTGACAGAAAAGAACAATGGTAGACAAACACTCAAAGAGCACCATTCTTAATAAAGATATTCCATTATTTTGACGATGCTGGTGGCGGGCACTTTTATCAGAGTTAGACTTTTAACCATTCAGCTGCAGTATCACACATAGACTGTAAATAAAGATGGATGTAGCCTCTGTGACTTCACCCATAGGCAGAGTGAGAATTATACAGTGACAATCAACTTTTTGTCAACTTTTTCTCCAGGGTGAATAGGAGAACCCAGTACAGAGCAGGCGCGTGCTTCAGTGAACTCAAGCGTTAGTCTTTACAGTATCTTGCTTGTTTAACCAAACCTGTCAAATACATGTAGTGGAGTTGGAAGTACAATATTTCCTTCCGACATGTAGTGAAGTGGAAGTATAAAGTACCATAAAATGGAAATACTCAAGTAAAGTGCAAGTACGTCAAAATTGTACTTAAGTGCAGTAGATTAAATAGATAGATAGAAACTTTATTTATCCCCTAGGGGAAATTCATGAAATGTACTTCATTACTTTCCACCACTGCTAATACAATTACTAAGCCTTCAGGACACATGGATTTTAATATTGTCCAATGACCCAACAGGTAAAACTCCCGATTTCCTGAGTGAAAACAAAGGGGGTGTCTACTATAGGAGCTAATATCAAAAAGGTAAACTGTAACTTAAGGCTAACATTATAAACTAGCTAACATTAATTGGCTGAACTGTAACTTAAGGCTAACATTATAAACTAGCTAACATTAATTGGCTGAACTGTAACTTAAGGCTAACGTTATAAACTAGTTCACATTAGTTAGCTAAACTGTAACTTAAGGCTAATGTTAGACACTAGCTAACACTACAACTGTGCCTTAAGGCTAAAATTAGATTGTAGCTAACATTAATGCTAATGTGGATTGTGGCAACATATCTCACTTTGATGCAGGAGACAGTTATACTCTCATTACAAACTTAGAACTAGCATTCTATTTTTCATTAACCCTAAACTGATCTTTCCCTAAAGGTAACCATAGCACAGTTGCCCTGTGCAGGTTGGAAGAATTTTGAAAACATTGTTACTGGATGTAATTCAGGGTTTTGGAGAATCTTCCAATATGAACATTCTTGTTTGGTGGTAGGTTTCCCAGGGCTAACACACATGCAGACACACAACATTTTCACAGCTACAGAGTTTGCTGATCACCTGACCTGCATGTCTTTGGAGTGTAGAAGCGAAGTCCCAGAGACCTGGCCAGAGTGAACTAACATGGAATCTCTGGTGTTCAAACCATAAACTCAGGAAAGCAAAACGGCTCTAATCATTGAACCGTTGTCCCACCCACCATCCTGAATTTAATCCCAAAATTCACAGGTAACAAGTAAAGGGTCTCCCCTCTTAGAGTGCATTAATAGTCTGGCAGTGTCATTCTGCATTGCTGCTGAGTTTTGTTTTTCCTACTGGGCTCTGGATGAAGGGAGTTATCATAATCAGGTCTGTAGGATATTAACTACCTGTTGTTTTTAACCACAGGTTGTAGCCTGCACTAGTGGATGGAGTTGCTCTATTGTCATGGAGATTGTTATAGTTTAGTTGTTTTATTTTATTGTTTTGTTACTTGTGCAAATAGAATTAAGAAGAAAAAAGTCAAAATAGCATAAGCGTAAGTTATACAGGATGTAAAAAAGATTGAGTTGAGTTATTCTTGGCGGCACAACATCCCTGTGTACATAAGGACCCACCTGTGGAAACAGAGGAAAAGTATAGTGGTGTGTGGATTCCAGATAGATGTCATGTCGCCCTCTGGTGGCGGAAAAATAAATCCATAACACTCAAATGTGGAGAGATCTGTCAAGAAATGCCTCAGTTAAAATAGTACAAATCCTAATCATACAGATGAACAGAAGAAGTGGGGAGCGAGTCAAGGAAACTGAGATTGTTCTTTCCCAAAAAAAGGTCCAAAACCCCCAAAAAACATTGGAAAAATTCCTATTGAACAAACAAACAACCACACACATGTAGGAATTAAAATAAGATCAGCAGGATTGACTGTGTAAATTTCAAATAGAAAAGACGAAGGAGTATAATCCTGTTATTTTTAATGCAGTGCATGTCAGTTTGGGTAGGTAAATGGACTGAACAAAGATAATAGTACATTTACAGCACTGGAGCACTTGGAGGAAAGAAAACAGTAGTGTTGTAGATTGTAGGGGAGACTGGATTCTCTGTTACTCAGAGACTTTTGCTTTGGCAAAGGTTGGGAATGAAATGTAGGTAAGGGCAGAGGCTTTGTGAAGAGGCAAGGCAGGCAACTGTTTGGGGCCCCAGGATGTTAGAGGACTCCCAAGCGCTGACAAAATTTACTCCACAGCAATGTCTCAAAATGCTGCTCCCTCCCCCTTTAAACATCCAATGGATGATTTGCAACAAAAATATCAGAAGCATAGTTGCCAACTATTTTAAGTAAAGCCTGCACATACAATTGCTAAGTTTCCAACAGCGCTCAGTAGGAAACCTCCCTAAAGGGGCTTTATGTGTTGATGAACGCTGGCCTTATGATGTGGGTTATTTACAATGTGGCAACATTGAAGTTATGTAGTTATTTATTTAGGTTGTTATTGTTATTTATATTATTTTGAAAATTACAAGGATTTTCAGTTCTTTATATTTTTATTTTGAAAATTCTGACTTTACCAGTTGGAATAATAAAAAATAAAAATAAAATAAAAAGTTTAGATTTTACACATTTTTAGTTGGTGTCAGATTATTTACTACATAATGGTGATGGACGCTGATTGGCTAGGACCCCAACGGATTCAAGGATCGCCGCAGCATCTCACAGTAAAAAAAGGCTGGGAACCTGCTATAGAAATTGCACCACTCCAAACTGCAATCTAATCCCGACCTGCGGGTGGCATCAATGCGCCGTAAACCCAACGGAAACCCAGAAGAAGAAGAAGAAGAGGAGTCAACACATCAGCTCACAGTAATATCACAGAGGTTCAGTATTTAGTCCGTATCTTGTTTTCTCCTCAGTTCTGCTTTCACCGTTTCACCTGAGGAACATGTTGAAGCTCCAGAGTCTGAAGGTTTTCATCAACCAGCGGCTGACGGCGGCAGTGGAGGAGGTGATGGGCCGGTTAGAGAAAGCTATAACCGAGTATGAGGAGGAGATGGAGAGCCGCCATCAGAGGCTGCTGCACTCGGCTTCAAGACCCGAGGACGAGCAGCGAAGTGCAGGTAGGTATAGTACTGCTTTATTGTGTATTTATTGCTGGTGTCGCGCGGAGTCAATGATAAGCTAACGAAACTAGCCTGCTTGCTCCAGCTAACATAGCACATGCTAAAATTGTCACCTGGGACCAAAAACACACCATTTGTCACATAACACCGGCAATGCTGCCCAGAGTTTAAATGACAAGATTGGTTGAGTGCGATTCAAAATATTGCAAGACACAGATTTAGTTGGAATGATCGTTTTTTCATTTCATTTTCACTGAAAAAAGTGATGATGATGTGATTTTTTTCATTGAGTCTTGTATCAAACAAACATGTTCCTTTATTTCAACAATGTTGTGACACATTTTACATCTATCAAAGAAATTGCAGCTCCTGTGCTTTGGATATTTTGATTAATTGTGCAGCCTAACTGAGAGCATAAGACTTCCTGTTTTCAGAGGTTACCAGATTCACCAGCTTCCTGTTGACAGAGAGCGTAGTCCTTCCAATTGGTTTGTTTTCACAGCCATGCTGGTACGTCAGTCAGGCTGTGCATAGACACAGCAGTGCTGGAAGGTAAACGCAAGCATCAACCCCCAAGGCATGAACTAAAGTCTCAGCTCCACACACGCCCCTCCTCTTTGTCTGGGAGTTAGGGGTGGAGTCAGTCACTGCCAAGATGGCGACAGTGGAGCAGCTCACTCATCAGCGCTTCAAAACTGCTCTTACGAAACCTGTGGGTGACATCACAGAGGCTACGCCATCTTTATTAGCAGTCTATGTGTAAATGCTGACATCAGCACACTAACATGCTGATGCTAAAGAATCTACATTTACTTTATTCGTTTAGTTTCACATTTAGCTTTGCAGGTTTTTGGTCATAAACCAAAGTATTAGACAAAACAAATATTTTGACCGGAGGTGGGGCGAAGTAATTACAGTTCATCCTGAGGGGAACATGCATGAACTAAATTTCATGGCAATCCATTTAACAGTTGGTGAGATATGTTTGTCTGAACGTGCAGGACAGACTGACTGACAGATGGACAGTGTTACAGCTGTCCTGACAACAAGCTGTAAATGAATATCTCTTTGGTGAATGCCAAGTTAACATTAATAAAGGTTTGAATCTCGGGTTGATTTACCTTTGACTCTGTGTCTGTATTTCAGTGTTTTCTGCAGATGTGCAGCAGCAGCTGGTGATTAAAGAAGAGGTTCTGTCTGAGCAGCAGGAGTGGAGTCCCAGTCTTGACCAAAAGGACCCGGGCTGGCCACACATTAAAGTGGAAAAACAGGATTTCTGGACTAGTCAGGAGGTCAGGGGTCAGGTGCAAGGACTGCATGAGGATGACAGCGCCAGGTCCTTGGACTCTCATATCCATGTGAAGGGAGTACATGAAGAGACATTTCAGTCCTCACAGCTTCATCACAGACTGGAGGCTCCAGCCTGCAGCTCAGCAGAACACATGAAAACAGAGGCTGATGGAGAGGACTATGGAGCACCAGAACCGGACAGGATCTTAATATCTGGTTTTAAATCTCTATCTGGATCCGATGATAAGGCCTCACACTCTTCTGAAGCTGAGACTGAAGACAGTGGTGATGACTGGAAGAAGATGAGGAAACCTCAGACAGTAAATACTGTGGAAAATAAAGTTCCTGTCAGTGATGCAGGACCTAACACCAGCATTAAATCCTTCAGCTGCTCAAAATGTGGGAAAAGGTTTGGACAGAAGCATCATCTACAGACACACATGAGATGTCACACCGGGGAGAAACCCTTCAGTTGTTCTCTTTGTGGTAAGAGATTTACTCAGAAGGGAAATCTGACTCAACACCTGACCGTCCACACACGGGAGAAACCATGTAACTGTCCTGTTTGTGGGGAGCGGTTTTCACAGAAAGGAAACCTGACGCAGCACATGACGGTGCACACACGGGAGAAACTGTGTTGGTGAGAGACTGGCACAGAAGACTGAGCTGCATTCATCGCAACAGCTGTTTGTTGGTTTTCAGCAGCAGTGAAGTAACTCACTTTGTTACATCCAGCTCAGGACTGTCACATAGCTAAGGTACTGCAGTAACAGCACTGACATGCCTCTGTGGCTCAGGACTGTAAATGTTCAGTTACAGGCACAAGTTGTTCTAGAAGTTACTGGGTCATATGTTCCTTTTTGTTTTTGTCTTAAAGTTCAACCTTTGTGTATCATGCGGGGAGGGGGTCCAAGGTTTACCTCTCAACATCTGCAAAGTAACAGCAGCTCACAGATGTCTCATTACATTGTGTTGAGACACACACAACACATTACTACAACCTGAAAAATGAGTGCCATACTATATTTATTAAATATATGACAGAAAAGGAAACGGCTGTAAATTGATGAGAATCAAATGTTGATATGAAAGTTTCAGCTTTGTAAAATGTGTTATGTTAAATGACCAAGACCAGGTCATACATCATACAGTTTGTATTGAGAGCCACAGCCCACAGTGAGAACATAGTGTATCAGCATGAAGACTCACAGTGTGTGGACTCCTGAGTGTTCACCCCATGTGTGAGAGCTGACTGTGTGGGCCTGTGGACCCTTCATTAAACGCCTCTATAAGCACTCAGGTCAAGTGATGGCTTCGTACCTCAACAAGAAGTCAAATATTGTTGTTTGTTCCAGCTGAACTGTTGATATTTCGTCGTCTAGTTTCTCTTCATTCTCTGTGAAGTGAAATTAGAGACGTCACTCAGGCCTCGAGTCATTTTAACAAGACCTTTTTTTTTTTTTTCTTTAACAGCCTGACTTCCATCAGCATGATTTCATCTTCAAACCAGCTGAAGTCCTCACAGGTCTGCAGGTCTCTGACTGTCACCACCCGTTAGCACAACCACTTCATATGTTAACTGTTTCTAAGGGGCTGGTTGATTTTACCTGAGATCATTATCATAATTAACTGTCACATTTACCTCAGTAATGAAACAATCTCACAGTGGAGCTGCTGTGAATTCTTTGTAGTGAAGAACACAGGAAATCATGGATCATGACTGAAGAAGCATTTAACAGGAAAATCAAACGAGCTGTTTCACATCTATTGGCTGTAAGATCAGTTTTGATTAGATTTAGATAACTTGTGTTATCTCACGTGTTTGATGTAATGACAGTATCTGATCATTACAGTGAGATTATTTTCCATGTTTATGGCAGACTCACTGTCCTCAGCTGCTAGGAAACAAAACTCTGGAGCTTTGCTCTGCTCTGGAGGAGCTGGAACATTTATTTTCTGATCAACTGTTTCTCATGCTGAACATTAAAGCAGGTGTACATCAGTGTGTCTCTTGGTCTGGAGCTGGGAGGGTGGCTTCAGGGATTTTTATGTATGTTTAAAGCCAATAAACAGAGAGTGAACACTTTGAATGATCTGTTTTCTTATTGTATAAATGGACCCTCTCAATGTGCTCTCAGTTGTTAGTTAACATGTCTTGGTGCAATCATTTTTCAGAAAATTTTAACAAGTGAAAAATTAAAAAGTGATGGGGACAAAATCGGCCATTCTGGCCACATTCAAATCTGGCACACACAGAAAATCTTATTGTCTTGGAAATTGTGTTATGTTCACAATTTTTCACCACATAGTTTTATCATTTGGAACAATATTACTGTTAACAACAAAAATATCCATAAAGAGGGCTGGACTGAAAGGGGTATAATCTTCATTCTAAAATTGTTCAATGATAAAGGTACCGTTTATAGTATATTTATAGAATTTTTTCATAAAAAACAAATCCTTCCCCATCAAATATAAGGAATTTGTTTCAGTGGTAAGACCACAGTTTAATTGATGAGATGTCATTTAGCCCAGCAGCATAAGGTTGTTCAGCTCCCTTCACTGGAAGTAGGTGGAATTAAATTAACAGACATAAAATGTACAAAGAAACATTAACAATAGGTGCTTCAAAACAAAAAGATTTCCTCTATATTAATAGATATAGAACATTTGTGGAGTTGAGCCAGAAACAAATATTAATTTGTTCTGTCATTTCTGCCTCCTCTGTCTTTTGGGGAGACAGAACAATTTCTTTATAACAAGACTTGCCAAACTGTAACAATTAGACCTAAAGATATAATAACTAAATTTGAATGTAATAACAAGCCCCGTAGTTTCATAACCAATCTTTTAATTATAATAGGCAAAGCCCACAAACATAAACTCAGTGCTTAATTTCTGCAAATTTATTTTTATTATTACATTTTATTATTATTTATGTGTTTTGTGTGTGTGTGTGTGTGTATATATGCATGTATGTATTTGTCTGTATATATATTTTCTATACTTTTTGCACATTTGATATTATCTGATGTCTGAAATTTATATTTGTACAATGTTCAATAAAAATGATAGAGAAATTTTTTTTAGTGTGTGGTATGTTGTTTAATTCGATGGAGTTAATGAGATGGGGGTGTGATGGGTGTTCTGTTGCTGTTGCGTGACCCTAATGTTAAGGGTGAGGGCGGGGTGGTGACGTCACTGAGCGGCAGGAGAGCCAACCGGAGCAAGAAAGATTGGGAAAACGCGTTTTTCATATGCTACTGTTCCTGAGAAAATGTCCACCCTCCAGACACTGAAAACTTTTATCAACCAGCGACTCGCCGTAGCTGTGGAGGAGATCTTCGGGCTGCTGGAAACAACCATTTCAAACTACGAGGAGGAGATTAATCGCCAGCGGAGGCTGCTGGAGGACGAGAGGTCCGAGTTCCGGACCAACAAAACAGGTTCGAGAAGTTTCTGTGAACCGGGTTGACTCTGGGTTTCAGTCATGTCACAGCACTGGGTTCAGCTTCTATTTAAACTGAATGACAGAGCAGCCGGAGTTGTGTTTCTGCAGCATTTCACAAAACCTCGTTCAGCTTCCCGCCGCCGCGTCAAGCCGAAACAAGTTAAAGCCGGAAGTTGAGTATTTAAGGCCTTCAACGTAAAAGCATTAAAAAGAGACAAAGGTATGCTGTGTTCTTGTTAAGCGAAAGCTCCCGTTCGTCATTTTCACACAATATGTCGTTATTTTTAAGTCAGTGCCAGTATCACACACTGCCACCGATGTCACCCCTTCTAAACCGTGATCTTTGGTTTTATTGTGAAGGGGATGACACCGGAAGTAATTTCCGAACCTCCGAAAATCTTAAAGACGACATTAAGTTACGTTTATTAGACATAAGAGGAGAAACACGTTTTTCGGAACCAGTGTCTGAAGGAAGAGGTTAACTACAGTGTCTGGAGAGATTGTTTTCCAGCAGGAGACGTGGGGAATGAGGGGGGAGGAGGATGACTGAACAAAAGATAGTTTTGGGTATAATCTTTGGGAATACTGTGACTTTTTTGTTATTCTTTCAGGCACTGACAGTGTAGGGTCCATATAATGACGTCAGCAGGATATAATCAATTTGTTGTCACCACTGTAATGATCAATGAATCCAGCTGTGTATTTGAGGACTGAAATGGGCTTTAGTCTCTATTAAGATGCTCTAAAACCACATGATCCTAAATCCCATGACGCATGTAGTAGCATATTTTCGTTAGATAGTCCTGACCAGTAAAATACCAATTGTCTTTAAACTACATGTAAATAATAAGTAATTAATGCTTTCTGTTTTAAAATGTGTACCCTGTGAGTCCAAGCTGAGTTAACCCAGATGACATCACTATGGCTTTATCAAGGTTAAACTTGACATTTGACAAAGCTCTTCCAGGGCCACAGAGACATTATACAGATTGAGACTGGCATTTATGTAAATAAATAATAAATAAATAAATCTGTGGAATGTTCCTTTAAATGTGATAAATGCAGCTTTCTGTGCATCCTGAACATCCACAGTCGAACTGAAATCACTGGCTCTCTGCTGTAGTTTAACCTTCAGAGCATGTACAGACACAGTATTTATGATAATCCTCCCTCCCCATAAAGCTCAAATGGTAATATGGAAGATTACAACACTGAAACAACTTTGGCAGATCACAATGCATTCTGGGAAGGTAAATGAAAGTTAGATTATTCTTACATGTCACCAGTAGGAGATTTACTGGAATAAATTTAGTGGATTTGACAAAAAGCTAAAATGTGCAGACAGTTCAAGAAGTAGCTCGATGAGACTCTATCTCCAAACTCCCATCAGCAGTTGGAGCACTGTGTGCACTTCACCCTGCATCAAAGATCAAAGCTCCTGCACACACAAATAATAGGACAATAACCTCACAGACATGTCTGTATGTGTCCCACAACAAAGTATTTTACAAGTTGTTAAGTTGTCTTTGTTTTATTTGAAAATTTGTGCATGTTATATTAACAACACAATATGTTTGTATATGCCATTTCATGATGAATTACCCACAGTTCTCCATACTTTAGCTACGCTGCTTATCCTTTAATGTGGCAGGGGGGTTGGAGCCAATCCCAGATGACACTGGGCGAGGCGGGGTCCACCTGGACAGGTCGCTTGTCTATCACAGGGCTGACACACATGCCCTATGAACTTTAATTCATTTCCTATTAACATTATATTAAAACATAATATGATTATGTAATATCCTAAACTTGACAACACTAATGAGGTGTACTGTATGTGGATGTGTTTTAGCTTCTGTAGGCAGCTTTTTGAACCTGTACCCTCCCCGTCCAGCACCAGAGTGCAGTTTAAAGCTCCATATTTTCCTCTTCTCCTGTGTTTTATTTAAAGTGTTGATCCATAAGAAGATATATTTGTGGTTTTAAGAACCAAAAACCATCTCAATGTAGTTTTACATCTCCTCCCTCAGACTTCTCTCTGGAGCTCTGACAACAGGTCAGTGAGCCAATCAGAAGAGAGGAGGCTCTGAGCCTCTCTTCTGGTTTCTGGTTTCTAAGTGATCCAATAAAAATATAGCAGATTTCAGGTAAACACTCAGAGAAATCGAATCTTGTAAGGCTGGATGGTGGGCAGGGCTTAGGGCGGGGCTGAGGGCGGTGACAGCTTTGTTGTGACATCACAAAGTTCCAGAAGTCCTGACGGCTTGTTTTAAGGCTCAGTTTCTGAATACAGGCTGTGTGCATTTCTCTGTGGACTGAGGCTTTGGTACTTTCACAGTATTAATATAGAACGTAGACCTGCTTTATAATCAAACAACACATGGACATCTACCTTTATACTATATGGACCTTTAAACCTTTCATACGTATACCAGGTGTGTGAACCTCTTAGAGAGATAGTAATGGACTTACATTACATTTACTCATCTGTCAGTGGCTTTTATCCAAAGAGACTTACTAGTGAGGGACATCACTAAAGCTTCAGAGCAGTTGGAGACCTTGGTGTAAGGACTATGTCGTACATCTGTTCAATAAGTGAAGGAGATCAGGTAAAGTGAAAGGGGTTTACATTTGTCAGGTGACAAGAAAACAATCAATTAGCTATAGCAACTTTATAAGTCAATGACATGGTTGTTCTCCCTCTGTCAGTTTGTGTTGGTCTGTGTGTGTCTGTTCTCTAATGGACAAAAACAGATGAATTCAGTCTGAGGTTGTGGTGAGAAATCCCATTTTCGTTATAAGTCGTTATAAAACCAATTTGTGGAAGTGTGATGGCTCCTGTCCTTCTTTTCTTGCAGACATGCAACATGCTGTGAGATTTCGTGTCATCATCAATCATGACATCAAGAAGATAACTTTCCAAAACGGCCTCCCCTCGTCCGTGGAGGACATGATGGAAGTGTTGAAACAAGCTTTCTCCATCACCACAGACATCGGCCTTCAGTACAAAGACACCGACTTTGATGACTTCTTCACTCTGACCTCCACAGCTGACCTCAAGGACAAAGACACTCTCAAAGTCGTGCATGTGCCACCAGGAATAATCATGACCACAGTCCCTCAGGAGTGTAAACCCGACACCTCTGACATGTCTTCAGTAGATGAGCTGCTCTCTTTGGACTCCCAGGACAGTCTGATCCCCAGTCCACCCCCCACTGAGAGGCAGAACCTGTGGCCTGCCATCTTTCCCATCCCCAGCTTCTCCTACAACACAGAGATGGCTTTGAGGCAGGGCAATGAGAAGTTCCTAAAAGACGGGACGCCTCTAACATCACCCAGCGTCAAATCAGACATTCTGGAGCGGCTGGCAGAGGCCATGTTCTCCTACACTGCTTATCCCAACGATCCGCAGAGGGCCGCAGTAGCACAGGCACTGATAGAGAAGCACCCCTGCCTGAGGGAGCCCGGCTCTTTTAACGGATGTTATGGGTGGCAGCAAAGCCTGAAGTACAAATGTGCAAACTACCGGAGCAAGCTAAAGGCACACGGAAACCCTGAACTGCTGATAAACACAATGAAACACAAGCAGGAGGGTGACAGGAAACCTGCCAAAAACATCAAGAAACCCAGGAAATCAGAGGTGAACTACCTCCCCCCACACCCAGCCGGGGAGACGGACGACAGCCTGGAGACTGTGAGACTCGAGCTGGTTGCAGTGAGCAGGACGAAGGACAACGCGTTCATGATCAATGACATGATGTCCAGGACGTACAGCTGCAGACGCAGAGAGGTGGTCGGCCAGTCCATGCAGGTGGCAGAATTCAAGGAGAGGTGGCCCGCCCTCTTTGACCCGCTACAGGTAAATAAACTGGCTCAGTGATCCTCCTGTCACACCAGGAAATACCTGTGTACAAATGTAATTTATAATGTTATAGACTAATTGTTATTTGCACAGTTGAATAAGGTGACTGACGAAGCAAACGCGCTGCAACGGCCCAAAACATTTGCATTAGGAGAAATGAGCTGCAGATTCAGAAATGATGCAGCAACAAAAACACATGAACCTCCGAAACAAATGCAACAGAGAGCTCCAGGCCTCTGGGGGAGCCCTAAGTGGAAGACCCTATAGACTGTATATAAGCTAACGCTAACACTTGCTACGTTTTCTGTTGCTCTGTCATAATATTGTAAAAACTACGGCCAAATGTAAAATAAAAGACAAACCTTTCTTTGGCCTTTTATCACCTTTGTATGTCGCCTCTTCTCTCTGTCTGCATACTCTCTTGTTTGGTCCAAGGTCAAAGGTCAAAGGTCCGGTCGAATCTCAAGCTTATGCTCAAGGTGTTCCATTTATTTTTGTGTTTGCATCTTGTATTTGAAGCGCATTTGCTGTCCATGTTTTTGATTTGGCTTCCTGCAGTACATTTTTTCATTTGCAGATTGTTTCTTGTATTTTTTTGTTTGTGTTTCGTACATGTTTTGGAATCTGCATCGGTTCTGAACTTGCAGCTCATTTCTCCTAATGTAAGTGTTTTGGACCGTTGCAGCGCATTTGCTCTCGTCGGCCGCCGATAGTCTATGATGATTTTATTGTTGTAGTTCACGAAGAAAGACTGTATGAGAAACACCTAATCGTGCTACAGTCCACAGCTGCAACAACAGTCTGAACAATGACCATACAACTGTGTAACTAGTAGAGATGTCCTGAAGTTATTTTTGCTGCCGAAACAGATACCGATCATCTGTGAGTGAGATACCAATCATTTTTTGTGTTTTGTTATAGCAGCTGGTTTAATGGTTGGTCGGTCTGTTTAGCTTTGTAGTGAACTGGTACCTCCAACAGGAGGCAGCGTAACCTGATAGAAGGACAACAACGAATAGACAACATGCACTACAAGAAACTCCCAAGGAGCCTTGCAAGAAGTATCCTAGAGTAACAACAACTGAATAACAATAACAGTAATAAATCATTAATTACACGTTGATTTATGTGAATTAACATGATTATTATTAACAGACTGAAAAAAATGAAGCCTATTCAATAGGGTAAACAATGCAAATAGTCTAATAAATAGAAGTCACTATATGTCAGAACATGAACTCAGTTTCATTAAGCAAACTAAAGAATAATAGGATTTACAGTCAGATACAGGCTGCATTCAAACTGACAGGTATTTTATGGTGACATGCATTTCAGACGGCGTATGTTATATCTGTCTCACACACTTTGTAAAAGTTGCACACGGCCGGCGCAGTGAGCGAGGTGGGAGGCGGGACTACGAGAGTGTTAACCACAGGTATTTTTAATGAAAATTGGCCGATCAATGAGGGCATCCCTAGTAACTACAGGTTAGTACAGAGAGAGATCATCAGTCTGGGCAGTACAGCAGTAAATACAGCAGCAGACATATTTGAATTCTAGTTTTTCTTCTAGATTATGATACAGATCTGCCTCTAACTGTACAAACTAATAGATCCTAACACCATAGAATTTTACATCTAGATGAAAATATTACTTCCTGAGAAACTGATGATTTTTACTTGTTTAATTCAAATAATTCAAATACCTTTATTGGCATGAAGTCTAGAAAAATGTCTTGGATCTGCACCAGAATGTAATGGGTTCTTCCCTGGACCATGACCCATTCCTCCTCCAGGTCCATCACCATAGTCCTGGACCAGGTCTTCAGAGTAGAGGAGTCCTTTTTATAGACATGTAGATTGAGGCTCAGTGGTTTACTGTTGAGTAATAATTCAGGATTGTTCCATGTGGGTCTCCAGCCTCAACCTCTCACCTCAGCGGTCCTCAGTGTTTTTAGAGCAGGAGTGTTTCTTTATTGAAGGGCTGATGAATGAAGATCTGAAAGTGAAACATGTAACTTTAACAAATTCAAGAAATATGCAAAATCACTTCAATCACTTTTAGTACTAATGTGTAGTTTAGTTCATAATCATATTCAGACTGTCTCCGAGTGTTGTCCTGAGCTGCACTGATGGCTGAGAGTGAAGTGGATGACCTGGATGACATCTTAACTGTTTCATCATCTGAGCTCAAGCAGACAAACCTGTGTTTCTGAAAGTTTACTTCCTCGTTCATTTCAAACATTTTCATAAACAATGTCCTCAGTGTACATTAAAATAGAAACATGGGAATATCCTGGATAATGTAAAGATCCTGTCGGCTTCTGTCATAACCTCCAGTTTCACTTGTTCCAACTGTGTATCTGAGAGCTCATGTGTTGTCTGTCACTTCATCTTTATTTTAACACTACAATACCTGTGAACATCTGCTGCTGTTGCTACAGAGGAGAAGCTCAAGGTGCAATTTCGAAACCCTTCATTGATAATGAAGTGCAAATCAAGACGTGCTGTCGCGCGACGGCAACGACAACCTGCTCGTTTGTGTCTCTGCAATCAAGAGCACACACAGTACAGCTCAGACTGCAGCCTCGAACCTCCGCACAGTCAGACCGGAGTCGCAGGAGTGTTGTTGTCACACACCGTCTGTATGTCTCAGTACCAGTGATGCTGTCTTACAGATAAACGAGGAGTTCCGCAGGTGTAACACCGTCCCCCTGGAGTCCACCTTCACCTCCCAGCTGGACAGGTACACGCCCAAGTTCCTGGAACTGTTCAGCTCCAAGGGAGGAGCTGTGGGACAGCGCATAAAGAGCGTGTTGACAGAACTGATAAAGGTGAGGATGGGTCCTGATTAGTTGTCTGACAAACAATAGAGGCGCATTCTGGGATGGCATTTATTCATGAGCCGCTGAATTAACCGTAGGACCCCCACGTCTCCGTGGTGAAGAAGAGGGACGTGACCCTGAGGTGCCTCATCGAGTACATGGGGGAGAGCGTGCAGGAGCTCATCTCGGACTACTACGTGAGTAACGTCCTCATCACTGGGTTTAAGTCTGGTTGGTGTCTGATTGTTGTTTGCATCAGGCTGTTGACTGCGGTGACGCTGTACCTACATCCACCTGACAACATCTACACTGAAACACATACATTCAGTCAGCAGAAGGTCTTTCTTTAGAGGGTAGACGTCTTAGTGAGAGTTTGTCAGGGTTTCCATGTCCTCGAGAAAAAAAGTCAAGCCTTTTAAAGTTCTAGTCTGTAACTTTTCCACATTTAAAATGTCTAAAAACATCTAGACCATATGTTGTTCAGTTGTGTTCTTACTTTATCCCAGCTGTTTCCATCAATTCTCAAACCTGAGAAATCTGTGATTTTAATCATGGTAATGTTTTATCATGACATCATATCCTCTATGATCATGTGTCAGTGTGACAGAAGCTCAACATTGACTATCTAGTTGTCTTCACCACCATTACTGTAAGCTCCTCCCAGTTTGGATTCCTTCAGTGTCAGTGGTTCAGGAAATCAAACAGACCTGGTGATTCTAACCATTAAAAACACTGAATGAAGCAGTTTGACATTTAAAGTCAGTGTTTGAGCGACACTGTACGGAGGAGAGAGACTCAGGGAAGAGTTGGAGCTGAGATTGATGCTAACGTTTGTTCTGATTGTTTCTCTGATAACTTATGAACCAGATGTTCAGCAGGTTTTTACCAGCAGCTGAATTATCCACAGAGGTTTCCTCCTCTCCATAACAAACACACCAGGGGATTAAAACCAGTAGAAACACTGAATAAAGCAGTTTGACTTTAAGACTCAGAGATTCAGTGACACAGGACAGGACGTCTCCAGCAGCTGGGAGCTGAGCTGTCTAACATTTCCTCAGCTTGTTTCTCTGATAACTTCAGATCCAGACGTCCGACGACTAAAATCCTTCATCTGGTTCAAATATAGAGCTGAAAACCACCAAGGTGGAAAAAGTGCATGTGGCTTAAAACTAGATAAAAGTCAATGTTGAAATTCTGTCAGACAAACACACATATCATAGAAGATATGATATCATTGACAGATTGTGTGTGTGTGTGTGTGTGTGTGTGTTGTGTGTGTGTGTGTGTGTGTGTGTGTGTGTGTGTGTTCGTGTGTGTTCGTTCCAGAGGACAGCAGAGGACAAAGTGCACAAGGATCTTAAATCTCAGAGTATGAGGATCTACGTGTGTCAGCAGCCTGATGCAGTGGGCATCATCATCGATGGGACCCCGGTGCTGACGGGTCTGGACAATGTGTCCAGAGCCTGCTGCCTCCTCCTGGGCCTCACCTACGCCCTCAATCTGGATTATCCTCCCAAACTCGCCAAGACCTTCGAGGTCTTTCAGAGACTGTTTGTAGGACTTGACACGCTGCAGCCGAAACCAACGTCCAAGTACATCAGCCTGAAAAACAAACTGCTGACCTGAGCTGCTGCTGCAGGATCCAGGATCGGAGGAGGTCTCCGTTTATCTGATGATCTGGATTCTGCTGAGTCCTCTTGGTTTGATGAATAAGGGTTAAATCACTGAGCTGTGGTTCGGTTCAGGCGTGAGACTCGTCACCTCCGTGTCACATGATATGAGATAGTTCTGATAAAATACTGATCTCAGCACATGCAGCACTGAGGGTCTCAGATTCTGTGAAGGGGATTCTCGCTCAGTGTGTCTCTGAGGGTCTTCGAGCTCAGCTGTTCATGCAGAGAGTCATAAACTGGGAAGTAAATGTATTTTCTCACCTAATTAGTTTTGTATTGACCTGCAGCTGAACTGAGAGGAAAAAACACTGAAACACATTTTAATGTTTTAAAAGAAAAAAACAGATTTGATAGATTTTGTAAACTGACGCTTCAGTTACAGGAGAGACTGGTTCACACGTGGTGCTGACATGTGGCGTTCACAATTGTACCTGAGTTGAAAAAAATAAAATCAGATTTCCTCCTCTGAGTTGATTGGCCTGTGTTTGGATTGTAAATCTGATCTCACATCTCCAAATGAATATTCTTCTTCTCTGGGGTCACGGTGCAGCACTGACGTCAGATCAGTCTAAAGAAGATTATGAATAAAATCACTTCAGGTTGTGAAGATGGAATATTGTCATTTTCATTGGAAACGAAAGCACTGACATGACTTGGATATGAAATTATTTGGCCAGATTTTATGTTAATACTTGAATACAGGCACTCATAGCAGCTGAATCTTCTTCATCAACAGTATCATTAGTATACTTAGTGCTGCTGTAGCACTCAGGGTCATGAAAGAACCTGTGACCACCACAGCTTCCTCACTTTGCTCCTGGATGTGTCTGATTCAACATGGCACAGAGCTGAAGAAAAAGTTAGCAATACAATAACTGGTCCTGAGCAGGAATACCACTGATCTACTACAAACCTTTAACAAATGTACAACAAAAGAATAGAAAAGGAGTCCTGCACCTGCCTGTTACTAAGCACTGAGCTGTCAGTACAGGGGGAATCTACCTGTTAGCACAGTGAGGCCACACACAGGATCACAACACAAACACTTTATTCAACCAAAGTATTCAGGTAGAAGATGTAGGTATGTGTGTGTGAACAGAGTAGAAGCTGAGTGTAACATGGTGTGTTGCAGGGGTGGACAGTATGGTAGTTCATTTACTTCAGTACTGTACTGCAGTATATTTTTCCAGTATCTGTACTTTACTTGTACCAGTATTTCTTTTTTGTAAACTTCTGACTTTTACTCCACTACACTTAAAGACAAGTATTGTACTTTTGACTCACGACATTTCTATGGACCTCTTACTTTGAAGCAGAGCTTTTAGTCAGTGAAATTTATTTTATTTTATTTTGAAAAATGTGACAGAGCATACACTGTGTTTATCACAGGAAAGAACCAATCACAGCAGAAGATTCTTCAGCAGAGACCATGCTCTGATCTGAGGTCTGTGTTTGAAGGTTTAGAAATAAAGATTCATTTAGTTTGAAATGTTAGCTGTGTTTACCACCAACACACTTCATCACCGACTAAAGAAATACATCAACAATAACTCCTTTTCTGATTCACTGTTTTATGTCCATGTCTACAGTGTTTTTATCCTACAGGTTCAACAGTCAGTCAGTCAGTCAGTAAATGTGGAACAATACAACAGTGTGTTGACATGAAAAATGTACTTTTGAATACTTCACTATTTTTCTAAAATCAAGTACTGCAGTTCCGCTGAAGGTTTTTCCTCCTCACTGTCGCCAAGTGCTGCTCTTTGTGGGAACTGTTGGGTTTCTCTCTATAACACTGTAACTTCTTTACCGGTCTTACCTTGTGAAGAGCCTTGAGAAAAAAATGTTTGTCACACAAGGTCAACGCACTTGTGACCAGTGTAAAAAAAAAAAGAAACCAGCAGAGATCACGCTTGTCTCTCAGAGGTGTCTCCCTGCCACAGTCAGATGACATCATCAGTATTTTAAAATGATTAGTTGGCCACTTCCAGACTCCCAACAGGCCGACGACATGAGGAGCCGTGATGCTGCTGTGACGGACCCCCCCCCCCCCTCGCTCCCCGGGTGAGCAGCTTTGACCATTGGTACAATCTGGAATAAATGTAGATAACTGAGGTTCTACTTCCTGCCTCTTCACCGGGTCCATGTGTACAAGCTGATGTAGACCAATCAGTCAGCTGATGTTTCCAAGTTGTTTTATTTATTCATTCATAATGTACAAACAAAGCTTATTGAAAAACAGACATTAAACATAAGGCTGTGTGTCTGATGGATGAGATGATGATTATGATGATGATGAGGATGATGATGATGGGACAGGAAGTGAAGCTCACTCCTCTTTTTTCCAGAGGCTGGATCCAGTGGTCATGATGTTCTGCCTTCAGGCTCCGTGTCTACACATCAGCTGTGGTCACATTGTTACTCAGGTACTTAGCTTTCAGACTGCGATAATCTAGAGCGATGAAGTCAGACGTTTTTAACAACTCACAATACAAAAGCTTAAGAGCGCGGCGATGAAAAATGTTTGAATAATATTAAGATTTATCATCATCCTAAAGTGGAGCGTCCCTGTTTAATTCTGGCACAGCTGCTGTATCTTCCCTGCCAGGTCCAGGCAGTGCAGGATCCGGACTCTCTCCCTCTGCAGCTCCTCGGGTCCCACGCCGCCCGCCAGCTTGGCGGAGAACTGGATGAGGTCCTGCATGAAGAGGCCCACGGTGCCTCTGGGTGCGGGAGGGATCTGGGTCAGGGTGCAGGAGTCAAACTTGAAGTTAATGTTCTTGACCCTGGGAAGACCCGGTCCCCGTTCCTCGATCCACGTCAGAGGCCTGGGAGGACACAGGTGAGATTGTGTGAGGTGGTTTTCTACAGCAGCGGCGTTTAAACATGATGCTGATCCGCCTGTGACTAGAAAATGTGCAGGACGAGACCAGGTGAGAGGAGGTTCATATGACAAATACTGTGAGGCGATTCTAGAATGCAGATTGGGCCAAAACAACTTGACATACGTGTTAAGACGTTAAATCTTAAGATGACAGAAAATACCATCTCAACACGTCTATTTTTAAAACGTCTTAAGACATTTAAATTCGGGTTCTACCACTTCATCAGTTTCTGAGGGGAAACCCTAGAGACCTTAATCATTTCAAGAGAAGAAACTATTTCCGATTCAACCTACCTACGAATTGAGGTTAGGAATATTGACATATATTATTAATAATAATATTGTTATATATATATATATATAATACTGGCATTATTAATATCTGCATTTTTACAGGCTACTACTTATTGAGAAAAATTTAGCTTCAATATCGTAATTGACGTATTCATTCATCAAGTGTTAAGATCCTTTCTGCTCAGTGGAGCCAGTGTGTGAATTAAGTTTTACATTGTGATTATAATTAAAACAAAGTCTAATTTTACATTTGTCCTTTCATGACTGAATGAGGACGTTTTTCCTGTTAAATTCCACATTTGTGTTTAGAAAGAAAAAGTGACTGGATGAAAAAACGTATGGTCTCCACGGGAATGAGAACCTGGAGAGGATGTAGAGACGGCGCAGGTGAGGGGGGCGGAGCTGGAGTGGAGCAGGGAAGCAGAGCGAGGAGCACACCTGAGCCGCTCGTATATACTTCATACAAACGGATACTTGAACTTAAACAGATTTCACTCAAACCCGCTCGAGTTCACTGCTCAAGTCTCAGTGATGGAGTCGGGAGTTCTAACTAACTCTTGAGCCCCTGGAGCCTGAGCTGTGACACGTCCGTTCATCCTCTCTCACCTGTTGTCAGAGGTGCGCAGCTCTGCGGTCATCTTGCTGTAGTTAGCAGAGCCGTCCTCCATGGTTGCTGCGGTTACTGACAGCTCACCGAACAGATCGACCAACCAGGTGAGGCGAGCGATGCCGCTGAATGCTGGGAAACCAAAGCCGGGCTTCAGAGTTCCACCTGTGCATGTCAGACCGGTGTTAATGTGACTGTACCTTAATACACCGCGGGACATGAGCCATCCTCTAACACTAAACACACTTTCAGTCCTAACTTTAAAGCTGAGATGTGTCAGGAGTCACGGTAACCATGGAGACACACACACACATGTCTGTTACCTGTGAAATGGAGAGTGCCTTCCTCCAGGGTTTTTCCCTCCACCTCTCTCTTCAGCAGTTTGTAGTCCTCTGTCAGCAGCTCTATGTGTTCCACATGGAGAATCACCCCTGACACACACACACACACACACACACACACACACACACATACACACACACGTAGTCAGTAGCACCGCTGATGATGCTGAGCTGCAGAGCTGCAGGTGTGCACAGCCAGGTACTGAACATAGACCCGATGAACACGCAGCCTGCAGACGGACACACACCTGTGCGTGCGGACACACACCTGTGCGTGCGGACACACTGTCGGCAACAGGTCTCACCTTTCTCCCGGGCGACGTCCCACAGCTCCACAGCGGCCTTGTGGTTCATGGTCATGGGATACTCGACGCAGACGTGTTTCCCTGCCTGCAGAAAAGTTCTGATGAGAAAGGAGGAGTTCTCTGGGTCAAAACGAGGAGCAGTTGCCTATTTACACATTCAGCAGCCGCACAGAAACAGTAACATTCATCTTGAGTGTGTGGTCTCCTCTAGCTGCGACATGTTCCACTGTGTTCACTTTCTCGCCCCTTTTTTCTGCCGCAAGGTCTTTCAGAGCACAGCCGCCGTGAACACACCCGCCCAGCACACATTCGCCCAGCACACACCCGCCCGGCACGGTGCCGTTACAACAGGAACACCGCAACTGCACCGCGCACGCCCTTCAAAATAAGTTTCACAAGTTTTAAAAGCTCACTCTCTCTCCACTGCATCTGTGTGTGTTTGCTCTGTCAGTGCATGTGATGAAACCCTTGCCTGTCCAAACAGGAGTGGTAAACTCAACTGGCAGCGGAAAAGTGAATGTGATTGGTCATGACTGTCGCAACCTCCAACCTCAGCATAAAACACCAAAGTGCATTTGGCACACCCGCTGAGTCACCGGGTAGGTGATCTGCAGCGCCGGTTGGATTTATGTTGTCACACATGTGGAAGTATTCACTGTACAGACTACTGAGTGCGCACACACTTTACCTGACACTGTCCTCATGTAATGCGTTCTCAGTGCAGATGAAGGCCACCTGGATGTCCTCTCTGCTCACAGCCTCCTCAACCGAGATCTGACTCAGCCCCTGCTGAGGCTCCTGGCTCCGCCTGTGGACAGAAACACACCGTCACCTTCTGACGTGACGCACATACAGTGGGCAACAGTGATGACAAGAGATAAAACGATTATCGTGCCACAACAATTCTCAACCCTAAAAAAGATGTTTAAATGTTAAATGTGTGGTGTTTCATTATTACATCCCCAGAGGTCTGATGACGCTGATGTCGTTGATGTAACCGGAAAAGTGTTTGTCCAGATGTGCTGCGCTCTGGTTTGCACCAAAGGGAGCCTGAAGCTGTCACGTGCTTGTGGTTCATCTTCGTCTGTATCCACAGATATTTTTCACTTTCATAAATACTGATAAACACTCAGGTTTTTATTCACACTGACTTCCTATAACAGCCTGCACGACCCATGTTTTACGCGGGTCCATATTCCATAATATGGAGTAACACAATGCAGCAGCACACAATAAAACTTATGCAGTGTCAGCAAAATACTATCTATTTTATCTTTTAAAGACGAAGAGACCATTTTTTCCTAAGCTTTTATCTCCTCACGCCTCGACTGCTGCAGCAGCCTCTTCACCTGCCTCGCCCACAGATCCGTCCATCAGCTCCAGACTTTGACCCAGATTCGGGAGAAGCTTTAAGCGTCCTTACTCCGGCTCCCAGTACGTTTCCGAATGGATTCGAAGATCCTACTGTTGACCTCTAAAAGCTCCTGACAGCCTCTTTCCCTGTATAGCTGACCTCTGAACCGTAAAGAAACCGGCTTGTAGCCTGAGGTCTGTTAGTTGCTCCTGAGGCAAAACTAAAAACCGGAGGTGACGGAGGTTTTCACAGTCACAGCCTGAAACTGCCGGAGGAAATCAGCTGAGCCGAGTCAGTGACCTCTTTAAATCTCATCTTGAAACAAACTTTTATTCTAGAGCTTTTCCCCATTTTACTTCATTCTGTCTAAGTCAGCTTCATCAGTACCTACTAGATATTTATGCTTTTATTGATTTTTACTGCTCACTCTTGCTGCCTTTGGTTTATTTGCATATCAAGACACTTTAATTGTTTTTTTCTGATTTGCTTGTTTTAACTTATATGACCTGTGTGTCTTATTCTGCTGCTTTGCGTAAAACACTTTGTAACGTGGGTTTAGAAAAGTGCTCTATAAATAAAGATTATCATTATTATTATTATTATTGTCATTAATTCCATTCATATACAATATTTTTTCATAATATCCAATATTATTGAATATAATTCAATTCTGGATATTGCCCCAGCCTATTGTAACACTCATGTTTTAAAGCCTTTTGCATCTGTGATATGAAAACATTAGATTTCCACACAGTTCCACAGGAATAAAGAGTCTGTGTCCTGGTCATAGTTTAGTTATAAAATCCAAGTGCAGCACAGGGGGCCTCTCCTGCGTGGCCCCCCCCCCCCCCCCGGACAAGGCCCATCAGCCAAAGAGTCAGTTGCATGCATGTACCTGTGTATGCTGGATTACCTGGACACGAATCCTTTGACACTGAGGTTCTCTGCAGGACTCCCAGGCAGCGGAGACAACATGTCTCTGATTCTCACCGAGCCTGCTGTGCCGAGGCCGACCACCACTGCTCCCAACATACTGACTGAGACACAGAGCACACAGCTGAGAGAGGCGGTACGGAGATATGACTATAGATAACTAAGGGAAACAAATGTGCAAATTCAGCAGGGACATGAAATATATGCGTAAACATTTTAAAGGAGAGCTATTATCCTCATTTACAGCCGACTCCACTACAGCAGCTTTACATGGTTCACAGTTCAAAACAAAACTGCCCGGTGCCGCCTCATCCTCTTACAGGTGAACGATGATTAGAAATATTATAGAAATCTCAATATGGTCAAGTGAAATATCCAAATCGCAGCAGCTGCAATTTTTTAATGTAAAGGATGTAAAGGAACATGTTTGTTTGGTATAAGAAACAAAAATCACATCATCATCTTTTCTATTCTTTATACAGGACAGAGCTCACAGCAGGACGTCCCTGTTCAGTAAATATTTAACCCATCTCCTGCTGATTGTGACATAACTCTGGATTTAGACTTTCGATCGCAATCTGTATATGAATGTGTAAAGAAAAATCTGACATCAGATCGTTACAGGAAATAGAAAAACAATTGAAACCTTGTGTTCAGAGCAGACAGACACCTGAACATCAGCTATGTTCATCTCAGCATCTGAAACTGTAGCCATGTTTAGTATGAACGTCCATCACTGAAACATTCTAAATATATGACAGGAAAAAAGGAGAAACATAATAGGTCTCCATTAATAATAAATGTTTTTCCACATTTTAAACTCAATATAAAGCAGTTGTGTCTTGTTTCTCAATGGTCTGATTGTTTCCATTAAATTCTCATGATAAACTGATGAACTGTTGTATTAACCCATAAACTAATGTAATATGTACATATATTGAGTTTCCGCATATGAAATATATGTGCGTATAAAAAGATATACAAAATCTATATAAGAAACCTATTGGAGGAAAAAATGTCATATATTAATATATATTTGTTGCCCATACAAATATGTACGTTTATGTATGAAGCTTACATTGTAGACACACTGTATGTTACAAAGATGTATATCAGATGACAAAAACTAAGTAGTGAGTCTAAATGATCCTGCTGTGTAAACTACAGCTGCTTCTCTACACTGCTAATGCGCAACCCGCGCCTCTCACTGTGGACATCATGTGACTTTAAATGTCTCTTCAGTGGCATTTAGCTGAGCAGACAAACAGCAGATGAAATGAATGTTGCTATAACAACAGCGCAGGTCACACAGCGGCGGTGGTGGTGGAGGCAGGTGATCAAAGAGGTGTGAACCAGCCGTCGACACCTGTCCGGTGTTTTAGACATATAAGCCTGATATCACCCCCCCCCCCCCCCCAAAAAAAATAAAAAAATAAAAAAATAAAAAATTTAAAAACCTGCGGAATAACATTGATGCTACTGACAGACTCTCTTTAATCCTTGAACCATGAAAACCGACAGCACAGAGCCCGGGAAACAGAGATCTCCGTTGCTGGAGCCGTAGAGAATAGAGATGAATGGAAGCGGTTTGTGGCAGACGGTGACCCGGACTCAGCGTCGGTCTCCGGAGCAGAGAGAGAGGACACATCGCCGCCTCCTTACCTGTTTTATTTGTCCCACGCGAAGAGATCCTGTTCCCGCCGCGGTGCGCTCCTCTGTTGCCCTGTTGGAAGTGACATAACACAGAAAAGTCAGTTGTCTAACTATCGCTCTGTGCGCATGGAGTCTGTTTTTAGCGCCGTCACGCATTACATAAGGAGCGCTCGTTATGCTGCAGAGGTACAGGCCTGCATGGTGGCAGAGGGGCGGGACTACTTTTAAAGGCCCCTCTTCACTAATCACTCGGTATTATAATCAGTATTAAATTCATGAGCTTGACTCGGTTTGATGGTCTGGCAACAACCGCACGAGACCAGACTCTGTAACATCAGTCTGATCAATGTAAGTCATGTGACCTGAGCCAGATTCATGTTTCATACAAAATAAAGCAGCAACAAAAAGAACAAACACAAAAACAAAACAATAAAAAGAATTCCCTGAACAGTCATTGATACCAGCAGAAGTCTCTTCACTTATTGATCATTTATTATAGATTCTGACTGTGATGTACAGAGAATATCAGTTTGTCATTCACAAAACATCTGATTCAGTTTTTCTTTTTTTGCACTGTGATAAAAACATCAAGATGTGTTTCGAGCTTATCACTTTACCACTCAACATAATCAATCAATGAAACAATCATCAGAAAACGAATAAACACTGAAGACCTGTTAGACCATTACCACACAGTGTCTTATCTCTCAGCATTAACACTCACTGTGACGCAGTAGAAAATTTAACAATGAAGAGAAAAGTAGAAACGGAGAAGTTAGAATAGAACCTGAACAGATCGTTCTGTGGTTTTGCTCCTGAAAAGAAGGAGGGGACATCGGGACATATACAGAGCTACAAGCAATAAGCTTTACTCTGGGTTCATTTATGAGTATCTGTCCATATTTCAAAAAAAGAGTAACAGAGTTCATCTCCCACTGAGCTCAGAAATAGTATGAGACACACCCGTGGAGTTCTGTGGCTGCGATAAGAGATAAGACATTTTTTCAAACTGTCTCCTGTCGTTTCTCTAAAGGACTCTGTAGTTCTTAGAGCCATGAGCTTTGGTCTCTTTGCTGCAAGTCTTTAAATAAATGGCTCATTATGACGTACTGTTTTTATTCTACTAACTTCCTGGGACACCTCTGGGTCCAGAATGCAGAGAGACAGGACATGTTGACATGTTTACTGTATATATAGGACTACTAGTTTATCACTGTTAGTGCTGACATTGTTATTAACTTCATCAGTGTCAGAACTGATATCACCATTTGTCGCACTCTGTGAACAAACATCAGCACGGCTGAGTTCAATTGTTGGTGGTTATT